>NW_007247202.1:195270-223845 GCF_000164805.1 Carlito syrichta
TTGTAGAGATGAGGTCTCGCCAAGTTGTCCAGGCGGGTCTCGAACCCGCGGACTCAGGCAATCCACTCACCTCAGCCTCCCAAGGCGTGGGATTTTTTATTTATTTTAAAGATGTGGGGTACAATTGGGGATTAGGTAGATAAGTGGTCATTGTACAGGTAAACCTTGGGTCTCCCTTTGGTCCCCACTTCACCTGGTTTGAGATCAGGTATGCTTATTACTGTTATGTACCTCCCCCACCCTGGGAACGTCCCACTATTGCCAATGCCTATCCCTTTCTTATGGTATTATGGTAAATATTCAGGGTCCACTTACAAGTGAGAACATGTGGTGTTCAGTTCTTTGTTTCTATGATACATCACTAAGTATTATAAATTCCAAATTTATTCAAGTTGCTGCGAAGTCCATAATTTTATCCTTCTTTATGGCTACATAATATTCCATCATGTATATGTAGCACATTTTTTTTAATCCAGTTCACTTGATGGGCAGCACAATTGGTTCCATGTTTTTGCTATTGTGAATAATGCTGTAATGAACATGTGTGTACAGGTATCTTTTTTATAAAATGATTTGAGTTCCTTCGAGTATATTCCCAGAAGGGGGATTGCTGGGTCATGTGGAAGGTTGATTTTTAGATTTTCTAGGAATCACCACACAGTTTTCCACAGAGGTTGTACTAGTTTACACTCCCACCAACAGGGTAGAAGCCTTTTCCGCACATCCTCTCCAGCATCTGTTGTTTTTTGAGTTATTGATCATGGCCATCCTAACTGCAGTTAGGTGGTTCTCAGTGTGGTTTTAATTTGCGTTTCTTTGATGATGAGTGAGGCTGAGAATTTTTTCAAGTATCTGTTGGCTGGTCGTATGTCTTCTTTTGAGAAGCATCTGTTCATATCTTTTGCCCATTTTCGAATAGGGCTATTTGTTTTTTCCTTTCAGCACACTTGAGTTCCTTGTAGATTCTGGATGTTAGGCTGTTGTCAATATACAGTCGGCAAATATTTTTTCCCATTCTGTGGGCTGTCTCCCCACTCTCTTGATAATCTCTTTTGGTTTGCAGAAGCTTTTCAGTTTACTGAGGTCCCACTTGCCTATCTTAACTATTTTTTTTTTGAGTTGGAGTCTCACTCCATCACCCCGACTGAAGTGCAGTGGCACACTCCCAGCCACCGCAGCCTCAACCTGCTGGGCTCCGGCGATCCTCCCACCTCAGCCTTCCAAGTAGCTGGAACTACAGACACACACTACCATGCCTGGCTAAATTTTTGATATATTGTAAAGATGAGGTCTTACCAAGTTGCCCAGGCTGGTCTCGAACCCCTGGGCTCAGGCAATCCTCTTGCCTCGGCCTCCCAAAGTGCTGGGATTACAGGCTTAAGCCACCACACCTGGTCTCTATTTTCTTGAAGTATGTTCGTAGATATACAGATTCCCCTCTTAGTACTGCTTTTATGGCATCCCAGAGGTTTTTGTAAGATGTGTCTTTATTTTTATTTGTTTCCTGAAGGGGTCCAGCCCCTTTGCCGGGTCGTGAGATCTCCTGAAGGAGAGACGGATAGGTGAAAGATGAAAATATTATTCTCGGACACCTGCTTCCTGAAGAGATGACAATTTAATGTTAGTTAACACAGAGCTTTTGTACCATTCGTAAAGGGGCAAGACAAAGAAAATTCCTTCACGTACATATGCTTTAAAAGTTATCACCATCTAGCAGTCTTTAGAAGAAACGAATAAGCCAAAAACACTATCTACTTTCAGTTAGTGAGTCTTTATCATAAAGCCAAAAATGATAGTTTTAGTTCAAAGTCCCGAATTACAGTCCTTGAAATGTTTCAAGAAAGTTTTCAGGTATACAGTTCTTCATGTAGCAGTTTTTATCTTCTTTTTGGCTTTTACGACCTTCAAAGTTTTGTAATCGCCTTTCTTGTCCAGGTGTCTTCATTACTTTTCTCTTATCTTGCAGTGTTTATTTCTAAAGAAAACTCAAAAGAAGCTTTTAATAATGTTTTCCAAGCCCCCAAAGTTGTTTTCTGTCTTTAGCTAAGTTATTATAAAGGTGTCTGATTAGTATATTATGAGTTTAGTGAAAACCCACTCTATAAATGTTAACTTAGAGTTTTAACTATTGAATTAAGTAAAAACCTTAACGATTAATCTTTATCCTAAGTCAGTGAAAACAGTGTTATAAATCACCTACATAACTCCTAGATAAGTGTTAGAACTTATAATGAATTCATAATGAACTTACTATAAACTTGTGCTTCTAAAAAAACCTTATGACTAAACACTAAACTGCATAATTCTAAATCAAATAAGGAGTGAATATACTAACATCATTTTTTATTCAAGCAATATCTAGTAACTTATAACCAAGTGAAAGAAAGCATTCTTGATGTACTTCAGAGTTTAACCCTTGTATATGTTAGAAAAGGCCAAGCGGCATAGTGGGAAAATGGGAAAATGAACCATGACATTCTCAGGTTAGGTGTGAGTACTTCACATAAACATGCCATTTTCTTCTTCCAAGACTGCACAGAATTTCTTCGGCGGTACCAAACAGCAAAGGTGGAAGACAGAAGGGCCTCAGCTTCCCGGGTTCGCCCTGCGGCCCGGGGCCTTTGGCCCACCGGGACCCTGTCAATCATGTGGACCTCCAAGTCTGGCTCCCAACAGTTTCCAGGAATCTGTTAATTTCTGCTTTGATTTCTGTGTTGATCCAGAAGTTGTTCAGCATCATGCTGTTTGGTGTCCATGTCTTTGTGAGGTTTGGGGGAATTTTTTTGGTGTTGATATTTATTTTTATCAACTGTGGTTTGAGAAGGTACATGGCAGTATTTCAATCTTATGAAATTTGTTTAAATGCTTGATTTATGGCCAAGAATGTGGTTGATCTCGGAATACATTCCATGTGGTGATGAGTAGAATGTATATTTTGGCCGGGCTCAGTGGCTCAGCCTGTAATCCCAGCACTTTGGGAGGCCAAGGCAAGTGGATTGCCTGAGCCTGCGGGTTTGAGACCAGCCTGGGCAACTTGGCGAGACCTCATCTCTACAATAAATAAAAAAATCAGCCGCATGTGGTAGTGCATGCCTGTAGTTCCAGCTACTTGGAAGGTTGAGGCGGAAGGATCACCGGAGCCCAGCAGGTCAATGCTGGGGTGGCGGTGAGTGTGCCACTCCTCTCCAGCCTGGGTGGCAGAGTGAGACTCCAACTCAAAAAAAAAAAAAAAAAAAAGAACGTATATTTCAGGGTTGTTGGTGGAGTGTTCTGTAGGTATCTATTAAGTCCATTTTGTCAAGTGTCAAGTTGAGGTTCCGGATCTTCTTGTTGATTTTTGACTTTGAAGATCTATCTAGAGTTGTTAATGAAGTATTTAAGTCCCCAGCTATGATAGTGTTAGAGTCAATTATGTTTTTTTGTTTACTTAGTTGCTGTTTTATAAAAGCTGGTACTCCTGTGTTGGGTGCATATATGCTTAGGATGAATATTTCTTGTTGATGGATTGAATCTTTTATCATTAGGTAGTGTCCTTCCATATCTTTTTTCAATTTTTGATAGTTTAAAGGTTGTT
Source organism: Carlito syrichta (assembly GCF_000164805.1). Classification (NCBI taxonomy): domain Eukaryota; kingdom Metazoa; phylum Chordata; class Mammalia; order Primates; family Tarsiidae; genus Carlito; species Carlito syrichta. The sequence goes on from NW_007247202.1 coordinate 198,845, forward strand.
TTGTCTGATATTAAGATCATGACTCCTGCTTTCTTTTGTGCTCTGGTTCACCTGAAAATTTGTTTTCCATTCTCTAACTTTGAGTCTGTGAATGTCCATTCTCGTGAGATGTATTTCCCAGAGATGATATATTGTTGGGTCGTGTTTTTTTTTTTCCCCCAGTTTGCCATTCTATGTATTTTCAGTGGTTCATTTAGTCCATTCACTTTCAGACTGACTATCGATATGTGAGCGTTTATCCCTGTCATGAAACTTTTATAGAGTTTGTTTTTGTTGTTTGTTTATTTACTTGTTAGTTTTCTGTTGATCTTTGGGTTGATATATGTATGTGTTTTCAATTTTGCAGTCATAATGCATGTTGTGTTGCTTATCTTTGAGAATTTTGAAGATGACTCCAATCTCTTCTAGCCTCCAGTGTTTCTGTAGCTAAGTCTGCTATTATTCTAATTGGTCTTTCCCAGAAGATAGTTTGACCTTTCTCTCTTGCTGCCTTTAGGGTTTTTTTTTTTCTTTTATACCTACTTTTTGTAAACGAGTTACTATGTGTCTAGGAATTGCTCTTCTCAGTTGGTGCCTTGCAGGGATTCTCTGAATCTCTTGTGTTTTGATGGTCGCATCTCTGATGAGATATGGGAAGTTTTCTTAGATGACCTCATGGAATGTTTGTTCTGGGCTGCTCTCATTCACCTTTTCTGCTTCAGTGATACCAATCAGGTGTAAGTTTGGTCTTTTAACATAATTGCACATCTCTTGAGTGTTTTGTTTTGTCTTTTTAAGCTTCCTTTCTACGTTTTTTAGCAGATTGGGTTAGTTCTATATTTTGGTCTTCAAGCTCTGAGATTCTTTCTTCTGCCTGGTTAATTCTGCTTTCCATGCTTGTCATTTTATTATTCATTTCATTTACTACAGTAAATGAAATGAATAATAGCTTTATAGCTTGCATTTCATAATTAATTATTTTATGTTTTCATTTTGCCCTTCTTGGTTCTTATTCATCTTTTCCAACAATTATTTGATCTCTGCATTTGTGATCTGAGACCAGTCTCTCTGGGCATTCTTCATTGTTCAAGTTCCAAAGTCTGTATTCTCATGCAGACTTTTTTTTTTTTACTTTGTGGGCTGCCTGTGCTTTTTCACTGATTTCTTTTCATTTGTGATGGATTTTTCTTTTCTCTTTACTTCTGTTGCTCAGAGAGAGAGAGTGAGTAATTTTCACTTCTGTTTGTTGTCCCCCTATTTTTCCTTTGATAAAGCCTCCAGATTTGTTCTAATTTTGAAACCAGGTTGGGGGTGGGGAGCTGTGCTGTCCTTTTGCAGCTCTGAGATTTGAATAAGGTGTGTTGGGGGTGCAAAGATTCATAAGCTGCCTGCAGATCACAATGTTCACTGATTAGGTGTGGGCATCAGGGAGCCACTTCCCATACGATATGTCCATGCAGTAACATGTGCATCTCCCCTTGGTACAAAATAACATATAAGGGAAAAGAAAGGAACTAAGAAAGAGAAAAGGGAGAAGAAGTGACAATGAAGAGAATGAAGAGGAGAAGGAGAAACTAACAAACCAACAAACAGATGACAAACCAATAAAAAAGAGAAAAAAAGAAAAACCCTGACAATATGAGAAGATTTTCACACTCACAAATACACTTGTGTGAAAAAAGAAGAGGGAGTAAAACAAATTGAAACACACGCGCCCTGCAAACAATATTGAAATAGCAGGGAAAATTCAAAAATAAAAACAAAAAAACTTTTGTAATCCTTGAGCGCCATCTGGTGGCAGTTTCTGAAACTTTGGGTCCTTGTACTTGGCTCATTGCAGAAGGGAGGGAGTTCTGACCTCTACATTTGTACCCCCTTTTTGTCGTGTGGTCAGGTGGAGGCTGCAAACTGATCCACCTGTGTTCAACCCTCTCTGCATGTTGATGAGAACGCTCCTCGCCTGGATCACACGTCTCATGAATTGCTTGGAAAAGGGAGATGTGCTGGTCAGGTGTTGTGGCTCACACCTATAATCCCAACACTTTGGAAGGTGGAGGCGAGAGGATTGCCTGAGTCCAGGAGCTCAAGACCAGTCTGGGCAATGTGGTAAGACTTTGTCTCTGCAACAAATCGAAAAACTAGCTGGGCATGGTGGCACATGCCTGCAGTTCCAGCTACCTGGGAGACAGGTGGAAGGATTTCCTGAGCTCAGTGGGCCAAGGTTGCAGAGGCCTTGAGCATGCCACTGCACTCCAACCTGGGCAGCAGAGTAAGCTCCAGTTCAAAAAAAGGGGGGGGGGGGCTGAGTCACTTTAAAACTCACTGCCATTCATCCACTGTGGGCGGGTCCTTCATCTCCAGTTGCAGTCATAAACCAACAAATGTTTCAGTTAGGGAGATGGAGTGCCTGGGTCTCCTTAGTGGGTCTGTTCCTTTGAGGATACTGCACCTGGAGTATCCTCTTTGGTCTGGCAGTGATCTACCTCAGAGTGTTGCTGGATTCACCCCTCAGTCTCAGGGAGTAGCTCTGCTGTTCACATGGGCAGTCCGGAGCCTGTCTCCATTCGGTTACCAGGACAAATGCAGTAGGGATGTCTCTGTCTTGTCCTCTGCTGGAACTTGGCGGTTGGTTCCTTCCATGTATTTTCTCGTTGCCAATGTCCGATCTGGTGCTGAAGGCTGAGGTGGCAGGTGGCACCAGCAGTGGGTAGTTTTTCGCCAATTTCTTCTGGGTAGGGTTGCAGAGATGGTACCTGCCTCTGGGCCATGGAGTGTGCTAGGGCCTGAGCAGCCACACGGGGCAGCTGCCTCAGAAGGAGAGCTCAGGCTGCTTATTCCCGTGTCCCCACTCAGACACCTGCACACCAACTTGCCATCACCCTTGCATGCATATTCATCCCTGTACCCACTCCTTTATGTGGAAACTCATGCACTTCCACTAGCTCCGTCACCATCTTGGAATCCTCTCCCCAGTGGGAAGCATTTGAGAACTATTTCTTAACTGAATGAGTGTTGAAGATAACTTTACTAGTTACAACTTAATTAGTAACTACTTTTGTAGCAGGAACCGTGTTCATTGCTTTTTCATGTATCAACTCATTTAATCTCCACAACCCTTCTTTGATGCTAATATCATGACTGTCCTCACTTTACAGATATGAAATCTGGGGCTTAGAAAATTTAAACAATTTGCTCAAGGTCAGAACTAGAAAGGATAGTGGAAATTGAGCCTGTTTTCTTGAACACATTCTACTGCCTTCCCATTTTAGTAAAAAGAAGGCAAGAGGTAGGCTATAGGTGGTAGACCGTGTGTCCATATTTATCTCAGTCTTTTATTTGCTTGTACAATATTTTTACTGAAACTGTTCGAGTCAAATAAAATATTGAGATAGTGTTCTAAATCTAAAACATTTTATTTGGGAAGCAAGAATTGCAATTTGGGGCATATACACAGAACTGGTGGTCTTCAGTATGTCTGAAGAACAAAGAGAAGGTTGGGAGTTTTATTAGGAGAAATGTCAGGTTTTGTTTTGAAATAAAGCTTATTGGCACCAGAGGAGCTTTTGGGAGCTGGCAAGCTCTGATGGTAGGTAAAACCAGTCTTGGAGTCATAGCAGGTAGCTTCAGCAGCTGCTAGGTAAAACTGGTATTAGGGTTTCAGGAACTGGGCTTGAGGAAAATTTCATTTTTGGAACAGGTGCTATGTGACCTGCAGGCTTTTTTACCCTGACCCCTTGACCCTGATTTAGTTGGGAATGATACACATGACCCGACTTATATGACCAACTTTCACAAAACCATGCAAAAGGGAAAATTTCACAGAAACAGGTATTGGGCTTACTTGTAAAACTTCAGAAAAACTAGAGAAATTGGGTACACCCATTCACAGTGGCCTGGAGCTGAGTTGTGGCTGCCTGTCTGTTACGGGTCTTGAACACTGTCTACTGCCTGGTTACTCGAGACCCTCCCTGAGCATTGGCATGTCTACCCGCTGGCTGTGGCCACATGCCCCAGAAGGCATTTGAGAATGCAATTCTGGATCTAAGAGAGAGTTGTAGTTTTTGTTTGTTTTCTTTTGGTTTTTGTTTTGAGTCAAAGTCTCACCCTGTCACCAGGCTGGAGTGCAATGACATGATTACAGCTCATCGCAGCCTTGACTTCCTGGGCTCAGGGAATCCTTTGGCCTCAGCTTCCTGAACGGCTGGGATATCAGTCATGTGCCATCACCCCAGGATGATTTTTTTTTTTGTAGATATGTAGTTTCACTATGTTGCCCAGGCTGGACTGACACTTCTGGGCTCTAGCAATCCTCCCGCTTTGGCCTGCCAAAATGCTGAGACTGCAGGCATAAGCCATTGCACCTGGCCTATAGTTCTATCTTACAGTTTCACCCTTCTTTTTCCTTAGAAACAGAGCATTTGATCTTTTCTTTTCTCAGTCTCTTGTTCATTTTTTTTTAAAGCCTACCTATTAATCCACACTCTAAAAAAATTTACAGATGAATTAGAGTCCAAAAGTGAGAAGTCTGGTTTCAAGTCCTCTCTGAGAGATATCCACCTTATCACTCTGTAGTCTTACCTCATGTCTAACAAGCTGTAGAGTCAACTCTTACCTACAGGTTGGTGGAACAACCTCCCAAGTTCCCGCCTGAGGGAGGCTGTTTCTCTCTTCCCCTGCAAGCCCCAGTGGGAAGTCATTCAGAGCAGTGTTTCATGTAAAACAAACACCTGGAGATGGAGAGCTTTAATAAACACAAAGAGAAACCACCACAAGAGGAAAGTTTCTGATTGAGTTGTCTCAGATGAGGCCCTCTTCTGGCAAGAGAAATACCTCTTGCATTTCTATCCAGCAGTTCCACTGCTGGGCATATGTCTAAAAGAATTGAAAGCAAGGTCTCAAAGAGATATTTATACACTCATGTTCATAGCAGCATTATGCACAATAGCCAAGAGGTAGAAGCAACCCAAGTGTACATTGATGGATGAAGGGATAAACAAAATGTGGCCAATACATGCAGTGGAATATTAGTCAGCCTTAAAAAGGAAGTGAATTCTAAGACATGCTGTAATGTGAATGAACCTTGAGAAATATTACAAGGAGGAACCCCAAAAGCGCCAGCATTTATTGATTAAAAATTATGTATTTATTCTTACATATTTAAATTTCAGTCACTTTCAAAGCACCCTCCATTTGATGCAATACATTTGCCGAGATGCTTTTTCCACTGCTCAAAATGGTGTTTGAATTCATCATTTTTGATGCCTTTTAGAGTTTCTGCCATTTGGGGGGTTTAACTCTTCCACTATGGCAAATGCTTCCTTTTGAGGACTTCTTTCATCCGAAAAAACCAAAACAAATCAGTAAAACAAAGTTGCTCAGGGCAAGATTAGGTGAATAGGGAAGGTGAGGCATGAGGACCATGCCATTTTTTGGTCAAAAACTGCTGAACGCTCAGTGCAGTTAGGGCAGGTACATTGTCATGGTGGAAAAACCAGTCATCTGTTTGCCCAAACTTGGGATGTTTCTTCCACAAACCGTGATGTAACTTTCTCAAAACTTCCAGTTAAAACCTTTGGTTGATCTGGAGGAACAAATTCCAAGTGTACTACAAGGAACCGGTCCTCCAAAAGATAATTCTGAGGCTTTTCTGGCTCCCTCCTCTTATGCTAAGTGAAATAACCCAGTCACAAAAGAACTAATACTATATGATTCCATGTCTATGAGGTGTTTGGAGTAGTTAAATTCATAGAGAGAAAAAGTAGAATGGTGGTTGTCAGGAGCCGGGGGAGAGACCAATAGGAGGTCGTGTTTAACGGGTACAGAGTCTGTTTTGCAAGATGAAAATTGTTCTGGAGATGGTGGTGATGGTTGTATAACAATGTACAACAATGTGGATGTATTCAATACCAAGAATTATACACCAAAAAAAGGTTGTGTGCCTATATAATACCAGCACTTTGAGATGTCAAGGCAGGAAGGATACTTGAGACCAGAGTTTGTCACCAGCCTGGACAACAGAGAGTGACTCTGTCTCTACAGAACTTTAAAAAAAAAACTTAACTGGGCACGATAGTGTGCATCTGTAGTCCCAGCTACTTGAGGGTTGAGGTGGGAGGATCGCTTGAGCCCAGGATTTTGAGGCTGCAGTGAGCTATGATTGCACAACTGCACTCTAGCCTGGGCAACAGAATAAAACCCTGTCCCTAGAAAAAAATAAATAAATAAACACAAATTTTTTGGAATGATTAAGTTATCAGAGGAATGGATTAGAAAACTGTAGTCTATCCATACAATGGAATTCTATTTAGCCATAAAAATGAATGAAATCCTGTTATTTGCAGCAGCATGGCTAGAACTTGAGGTCATTATGTTAAGTGAAATAAGCCAGGTACAGAAAGACGAATATTGAATGTTCCTACTCCTGTTGTGGGAGCTGAAAAAATTGGCCTCGTGGAGGTAGAGAGTAGAAGGATGACCACCAAAGGATGGGAAGGGTCGGGGGTGGAAATGAAGAGAGGTTGGTTCTTGCAATTCATTGTATATTTCAATATAGCCAGAAGATTTAAAATGTTCCCCAGCACAAAGAAATGACAAATGTTCCAGATGATGGATACCTAAAATACCCTGGGTTTTTTTTTGTTTTTTTTTTGAGTTGGAGTCTCACTCTGTCACCCAGACTAGATAGAGTGCAGTGACACGCTCCAGACCACCGCAGCCTCAACCTGCTGGGCTCTGGCGATCCTTCCACCTCAGCCTTTCAAGTAGCTAGAACTACAGGCATGCGCTACCGTGCCCAGCTAATTTTTTTGATTTATTGTAGAGACGAGGTCTCGCCAAGTTGCCCAGGTGGATCTTGAACCCGCGGGCTCAGGCAATCCACTTGCCTCGGCCTCCCAAAGTGCTGGGATTACAGGCTGAGCCACCGAGCCCAGCCAATACCCTGATTTGATGATTACATATTGTATGCACATGTCAAAGTATCACATGTACTCCATAAATATGTACAATTATTATGTACATATTTTTTAAAGGGTTAATCTGGTAAATTTAATGCATATTTTACTACAATTAAAGTTAATAATAATAGAAAAAGAGAATGTGGATTCTATAAGCTCCTTGGGAACACTGATGTTGCTGGATTATGAACCGTTGAGGAGCATTGCTTCAGTATACTCTACCAACCATGAAAACATTGGCTTTGTAAGTCAATTAGTCCCTAGAGATACCAGCTTGTTTCTTTCTTTCTTTCTTTTTTTTTGAGTTGGAGTCTCACTCTGTCGTCCAGACTGGAGTGCGGTGGCCGGGACGACAGCCTCGACCTGCTGGGCTCCGGCGAGCCTTCCGCCTCAGCCTTCCAAGTAGCCGGAACTACAGGCACGCGCTACCACGCCTGGCTAATTTTTTTGATTTATTGTAGAGATGAGGTCTCGCCTGCCCAGGCGGGTCTCGAACCCGTGGGCTCAGGCAATCCACTCACCTCAGCCTCCCAAAGGTGCGGGATTACAGGCTGAACCACCGAGCCCGGCTGTTTCTTTCGACTGAAGGGAGAGGTGGCATCTGAAGGGTGAGGTGACATCTGAATCATCACGGTGCACATCCCTACCACTGTCCCAGAAGTTGAGAGACCTTGATTTTACTCCTTACTTGATCACTGGGTGACAATGTACTATCAGTTGGGCAAAGCTCCTAACTCCCCTGGATGCTAATTTTCATATTCACAAAATGAGTTTGTATGAGAGCTTGGAACAGATGATCCCCAAATTTCCTTTGGGCTAAGAGAGTGCATACTTTAAATCTAAAACTGATTCTAGGAGAGAGCTGAGCTAGCCAATGGAGTGACTTCTCGGTGCCAGGCACTGTGGATAAAGGGCTGGCAGACTTTTCCAGTCCTGTGGAAAAACAAAATATTTTCCATGGGGAAACGAGGTTCATTCTGGATAGTTCTGAAGGCTTTAGATCAGTGTTTAGCCAGCCTGGAATCTGCCAACTGATCATTTGAATCTAATGTTTGGTTGTTTCCAGAAATGTGGGATTATAGTAGAGAGAGAAAGATACAAAATTACCATGAAGGAGACTTCTCTCCAATATTTGTGGAGACCCAGGCCAAGGCAAAAGCAAACAAAGGCCTGGTTTAATCATTTGTTTCTGTTGTGCTTAAAATCCAATTCATTTTCTCATGTTCCAGCTGGAAACTAAAAATTCCAAGTTAATTTCAACAAAGTATTCCAAAGGAACCGTTAGTCTCAATATATCACCTTCCACCACACGATTCTACTTTGAAAACGCACCACTTTAAATTCTTTAATTCTGTGAAGGCCAACTCCCAGGTGGCTTTATGCTGAGATTAACTGTCTGATCTCTCTCCAACACCAGGTCTGAAATATCATGGAGAGAAACTCTGTCTGTCCGTAGAACAAAATATTTAGATGGTAAAAAGAAGAAAAGAAAAAAAAGAAGACCTACTAACACTAAAGGAATGAATTAGTAAAGATTAGGGATGTGAGTCCATGGATAAAAATATGTTGACAAAAATAGAGCAAGCTAAAAAGCAAAATGCCTTGACTGAGAAAAGACAAGGAGGTATAATGATAAAATCCAAGCTTAGGCCAGGTGAGGTGGCTCAAGCCTGTAATCCCAGCACTTTGGGAGGCAGAGGAGAGAAGATTACCTGAACCTAGGGATTCGAGACCAGTCTGAGAAGCTTGGCGAGACTTCGTCTCTACAATAACCAAAAAATTAGCCGGGCATGGTAGTGTGCACCTGTAGTTCCAGTTACTTGGAAGTCTGAGATGGAAGGATTGCCTGAGCCCAGCAGGTCAAGGCTGCAGTGGCCATGAGCGTGCCACGGCACTCCAGCCTGGACAACAGAGTGAGACTCCAACTCAAAAAAAAAAAAAATCGAAGCTCTTCATTTTATTATTTTAAAATATTGTTTTGGAGCCTTGACCCCTAAATGTAGATGTGACATGAACTATTGGTGCTAAAACTTGCTAATAATTCAATTTTAAAATCAAATTAAGCCTTTAAAAAAACACACTTCAAAATGAACATGTAAAGTTTTTCACTATTCAGCTATTATCAAATATATAGCTTGTATCATATAACTAGTGGGAATAACGATTAGATATATAAATCAACTTCAGCCTTTCCCCTATTTAAAAAAAAAACTACAGAAACATTCAACTTTCTCTCCCACAGAGTTAACAAAGGGGGAAAAAAAAGTTATTTATATGGATGGCTTCTTGCCTCTGCTGGCCTCTAGTGGCCTCAGGAATAGAATTTAAAAGGGCAAAGAAAACAAAACAAGAAGAAAAAAATACATACTCTTTGTGTAATGTGTGAAATTTATAGCATCGCAAAAAAGTTTTAATTAAAAATGCATTTAAACTATCAAAACTAAAACTTGTTAAAAGGCGATGGTGATATGCTGTGTCTGCTCAGACAAAAGTTTGCTATGGTTCAAAAACAACAACCATGTAATTGACCACATTTGGCTTGGAAGCAACCAGAATAAAGGGTCTCATCACACATTTGCAACCTGGAAACTGCCCAGATCAGAGTTGAATTCATGGCAGATTGGTAAGGATGCTTTTGAAGAAGGTGCTGGTTTGTGTCATAAGTGCTGTCCATCCAATACTCTGGAACGAGGATGGGAGAAGGGCAAGGACCTGAGGACACGAGGCCAAGCCTGCCAGGGATGCTAAGATCCAATTATGAAGAGACAACCAGGGCATGCCAGGACGGTTGAGCAAGTGGACGAGCCATGTGCTAGACATCATCTACATGATGTTGAGAACACCAAGACCTCTGTTTTACAAGAGATAGAGCCTTACACAGATAAAGACTTGCTTGGTCACCCAGTCAGTGACAGAGCCAGATCCCAGGTCTTTCCAATTTGGGCATCTTTCCCTTGCCAAAGTCCATGCTTTCTTCACCTGCCTGTCACCCAAAGTGGAAGGGAAAAAAACAAACCATGATCTGAGACTCGAAGGGAACATGAACAAAAGCCACCACTCCTTCAACAAAGCAGGACAGATGAGGAGAGGGGCTCCCATGGCATAGACAGTAAGTAGGGGTGAAAGGGAACAGAACATTCTCACACCTGGAGAGAAGGTCAGACCATGTATGCGTGTTTGGAAAGATGACTGCTAACACAAGGCAGTGCTGTACATTTTACTGGGTGCACAAATCACCTGAAAACCTTGCCAAAATGCAGATTCTGATTCAGGAGGGCAAGGGTGGCGTCCCCAAGTCCAAACTCGTTCCTGCTCGCCACACAACAGCCAATAATTTGAGAGAGCAAGGAAGGCAACTTTATTTTGGAAAGCAAGCAAACCAAGAAGATGGTGGATGATGTCCTAGAAAGCCACCTTTAAGTCAGTACAGATTTCAGGCTCTTTTATGTTAAAGGCAAGGGAAAGTGGAGGGGGTTGGGATCAAAAGTGATCCACAGACATCTGGGCACTAGTGAGGGTCCAAGGAGGTTGGGAAACTTCTTTGTCCTTGGTCAGGTCACACCGTTCCTATAAGTCTTTAACAAAACATAGTTGTTTACATATGCTCCCTTTCAAGTCAGAGTTAGTTTTGAAAACGACAGTGAAAGCTACCTATAGAAACCTAGAAGAAACTTAGCTTATTCTTTAGTCTTTGTGCCTCGGTGTAACCATTAGAAAGCATTCAGACATTCTACTGCAGGGCAAACAGCAGCCTATCCCATCCCCCCTAGGCAAATCTCCTTCCCTACCTTTGGTCAAGGAATTTGTGAATTGCAAATGTCTAACAAAGTCTCTTGCAGGAATCACTCCCCCCCAGGGCCAACCTAGGTGACACAAAGAAGCCCCACCATGGCAGCAATCATGTGACTAACCCACCCAACTGCCTGCTGTCCATCACCTGACATCATCAGTACCAACGCTTGCCTGCCCCTTTGTGATGACACGGAAGCAGACCACCACCCAATCACCTTAATGATCTTCCCCGTCTAGGGGAATGGTTAAAAGGACTCAACCACAGGCAACCAGCGGTCATTGCCTTGGTAGAGTCTGGTGTGGTCATGTGCTCTTTGAGCCATGGCTCTCGCCATACTTCCTTGCTTTGGTCCCCTTCCCCACCTTGGGGAGGTGAATCTTCTCTCTTCTTTCTCTTTCTCTCCCTAATTTACTTTTTTTTTTCTTTTGAGTTGAAGTCTCACTCTGTCGCCCAGACCGGAGTGCAGTGGCCGCTCCTGGCCACCGCAGCCTCACCTGCTGGTCTATCCTTCCGCCTCAGCCTTCCGAGTAGCCGGAATCACAGGCATGCGCTACCACGCCCGGCTGATTTTTTGATTTATTGTAGAGATGAGGTCTCGCTGCCCAGGCGGGTCTCGAACCCGCGGGCTCAGGCAATCCACTCACCTCAGCCTCCCAAAGGCGCGGGATTACAGGCTGAGCCACTGAGCCCGGCTCTAATTTACTTTTAAATATACTTTTCTTTCGTAACCCTTTTGTGTGTCACAATTCTTTGCAATTTACTCGGATCTCTGGGTTCCCAGCGTGGCACCTCCAGGTTGCCAGCCCAGGCAGTGCTGCCATGCCTCCCTGCGCCTCTCCACCCTCAACCCGTCCGTACCCTAACAGACAGGATTGCTGTTTTTGCGTTTTATGTCAGCACTCTGAAATTATTCCAGCCTACTTTCATAAGAATTTATGAATGGGTAAAAGCCCCTTTCATAAGAATGGAGTAAACCGGGATCGGTGGCTCAGCCTATAATCCCGCGCCTTTGGGAGGCTGAGGTGAGTGGATTACCTGAGCCCGCGGGTTCGAGATCCACCTGGGCAACTTGGCAAGACCTCATCTCTACAATAAATCAAAAATTAACTGTGTGTGGTAGCGCGTGCCTGTAGTTCCAGCTACTTGGAAGGCTGAGTGGAAGGATCGCCGGAGCCCAGTAGGTCGAGGCTGCGGTGCGGCCACTGCACTCCAGTCTGGGTGACAGAGTGAGACTCCAACTCAAAAAAAAGAATGGAGTAAGTTATGTTCGTTCGTTCGTTCTTCCGCGGCTTCACTGTTACCATGGAACCTGAGACTCTGCATTTCTAACAAGCTCCCAGGTGCTGTCCATGCTTCTGGCCCAGAGCCACACTGTGCATATGCCCGTGAACCAGGCAAACCAGGTGGATAGTTTGGACGCAGGTGCTCTGCAGATGAAGCCCTCCACACCAGGTGGGGAACAGATGGTGCTTGTGGACAGCCGCTGAGGAATCACGAGTAACATTCCTTCAGGCACAAAGGTCTGCGGAATGTCTGTTATTTTCTGCTGTTGTTATAGTCCAGCTGTGAGTTTTTTTCTTTTTTTGAGTTGAGGTCTCACTCTGTCACCCAGACTGAAGTGTAGTGGCACGATTACAGCTCACAGGAACCCTCCAACTCCTGAGCTCATGCAATCCTTCTACTTTAGCCTAAGTTAAATTTTTTTGTTGTTTTTGTAGAGATGAGGTCTTACTATGTTGCCCAGACTGCAGTTATGAGTATTAATTGTTTACTTGGCAAAAGATGTACAAGGGGGCTCTTTGGCCATAGTTGTTGACCTGGGAGTGTTATCTCTTTTCTATCAGCCGAAATGTTTTCAAATTTCTAACAGTGGTTGGACTGACCACAGGACTGCAGAGCACTGATTTTCTTGTAGACGTTTGAGTTAAACGATGAGTCGGATCTCACCTTGCCTCTCCTCCAGAGTAAAGGAACTCTACCCACAGTCCCACTTTTCAAAGTTTAATTCTGTCTTTATTTATTTAATTTTATTTTTTGAGACAGGGTCTCACTCTAACCTAGGCTGGAGTGCAGTGGCACTATCATGGCTCACTGCAGCCTCGAACTCGTGGCTTCAAGCGATCCACGCACCTCGGCCTCCCAAAGTGCTAGGATTACAGACATGAGCCACTGCACCTGGTCACTTAATTCTTTTTGAATTACAGAGGGGCAGGGCTGAATTGTGGGGCCAGACCCAGAGCGGGTTGGTAAGGAGCAAATCCCAACTGCACAGGGCCTGAGCAGGCATTTGAGAGGAGGGAGGTTTCCTGCTCAGCACCTCTGTTCCTGATTTCAGGGCCTCCAACATCCTATTTGACCAACTCAGGTTAATGTTGTCTTCAGAGCAGTCAGCAAAAGTCTCTGCTCCTCCTACCCAGGCTTGGAAGGAAAAAGAAAAACTGTAGTTCATTGAAGGTCAACTGTGTGCCAAGCATTGCATCTAAATCCATCACTTGACTCGCTCACACATACACACACACATCCATGTCAAAGACAGAGTCACAAAGCAACCTATAATTTTTTACTTTAGTTGAACTCATTTCATTTGTGGAAATAAATGTCCATCTTTAGAGTCTGCAGAAAAGCCAGATACTTCAAGGACATATTTTTGCTTTTCTGAATGTGAATGCCCTGGTTTGGAAATTGCTCAGGGAGGGTTTAATCTTACACGTGGAAAAGGCTTTGCAATTTCATTCCCTAGAAGAGACTGGGGACTGGTCTTCCCCTTCAGCGGACATGTCCCCGGGCTGTCACCTGACTCAAAGCTTGGCCATCTCCTCCAATCCTGGAGCTCTTCTGTCTGTCAACAGAACTCTTTACCACTATGCGAAGCTAATCTCTACAATGCCTTCTGGGAAGAAGGAATACAACTAAATCATAGTTTTTTTTTAAACCACAAAAACCTGAAAAGAAAAACAAGTGAATTGACTAGATTACTGGATTCTTTTATAATTGTGAAGGAAAAAACGAGGACATCTAGATTACTGGGGAATAACAGCTACTTCTAGGTAGACATTATAGCCTTCTGAATAGGTGATAGAGCTTTAGCAAAACCTGAGAATTCTCCACACTCCTATTGCCACTGTACTGACTTATTCGTTGTGTCCAATCTAATAACAAGGCCAAGTCTTTCCCTCCTCTTGACCATCCTCTGCTCTCGTGATTGACAACAGGTTCTCTGGGACCACCATAACCAGTGTTCAAGCCTCCCTTCAAGCGCTTACTAGCTCTATGTTGCGGAAAGTCACTTTACTTCTTTGGGACCTACCTTATATAGTAGCTGTGAAGATCAAGTATGAGGTATAAACCGTCTAGCAAAAGCCTAGGTACTGAGCAGGCACTCAAAAACAGTAACTATTCGGTATATGGAGTGGCGGGGGACTCAATAAACATCGGAATTATTTTTGAAGAGTAGACCCCATGTATTATAGCCTTCCCCACTAGGCAAGTGTTTTAGAAACCCATTGGCATCAGTGTACCAGCCAACATTGTTGTGAGAAGCTATGTTCGACTTCAGGGATTTTTTTTTTTTTTTTTAATTCTTTCAACGTGTTTCCCCATTTCAGGATGGATGATTTACAAGAGCACCCGCCCATACTGCACTAAGTGTTCAGTTTCTTATCAAAAACAGCATGACCCCTGTCCCCCACCCTTCCTATCCACCTACTCATACCCCAAACGCCTTTTTTCTGTTCCTCCAGATGAAAAGAGACCTCAGCGGGACATGTTTTGTCGATGTGGAGGAGGTGAAACAAAAAATGGCAGAAACACTAAAAAGAATCCAAATTGACTAGTTCAAAAATTGTTTTGAGTGGTGGAAAAGGTGTCTTGATAGGTGTGATGCATCGAATGCAGAGTGCTTTGAAGGTGACTGAAGTTTAAACATGTAAGAATAAATACACAATTTTTTATAAATAAAATCCCGTTTTTTTGGATCCCTCCTCATTTGGTTTCTAGCAACACAAGAGACTGAGAAAGAGTGAAAATAGAAAGTGTGGGTGAGAGAGGTGAGTGGGTTGCCTCCATACCCTCTGGAATGACTACATCTCAGTTGTCTAGAGGTCTGGTGAGGAACCAACCAGAGTCTACCAGGCAGGTCCTGGGGATTCTGTGATGGAGAGTAGGGCCACACACAAAGATCTGCCACCACTACCCAGAAAGCTGAGTGCCCTTCACCTGGAGGCTCGGTTGAGCAGCGAGGTCCCTGCAGGACTGGATTTGTTCATGATGTCAGAGGCCACGCTGGGAAACCAGACGGCATTCTCTCCCCAGCTGGCATCTGGAGCTTTCTAAAATCTTGTGTGTGACAAACATTTGCTCTTGGCTCTGGAAGAGGAAGGCACCTGGGACCTAGCTTCTTGCCCTAGTCCTAGTCTTGTCTCTGGGAACCCAGGGCCTCCAGCTTCTCAGGGCCTCAATTTCTTCACCTGCACATGGCTACAGTGCTCATATGTCTCTTAGAGGATTACTGAGAGGATTAAATCATGCAGTGGATGTGGAGTACCTGGAAAAAAGCCTGGTCCATAGAAAGTGCCCAATAAATGTTTCTTTTTCTCATGACCTTTGTCTACATCAATCTCTATGTGATGTCGTTTCAACATGAAGGACCCTTGATCCTTGAAACAGCCACACCTATTTCCTGATACCTGAAATTCCTTTTAGAAGGGACAAAGCTTTTTACCACAATTAAATATGAGGTATAAAGGACAAATTGTGCAGAGAGGTTACATAAATCTGAGAACTAATTGTGAAGGATGTTGTGGTTAAAGAAGCCAGAAAGAACAGAATCCCAGGTGGCATCTCAGACAAAGACAGCCAAGTCTTGTTGAGTCATCCAGCCCAGGGACGGTGTGTCAGCTCTGCAGGTCTTGAAGTGTGACTGGACAAAAGTGACTCTGGAGAAAACACAACAGGAGGAATCTTACTTCCTTTAAAATGGCACAAGATAACCTTAAAAAGGAATAAAATTCTGGTACACGTCAGAACATGGATGAATCGTGAAAACATTGTGCTAAATGAAATAAGCCAGACACAAAAGAATAAATATTGTATGATTCCACTCATATGAGGGAACTAGAATAGGCAAATTCACAGAGAACACAATAGTCATGGGTCTGGTGAGAGGAAGAAATGGGAAGCCATTGTTTAATGGATATCATGTCAGTTTCAACCTGACATGATAAAAAATTTCTGGGAGATAGATGGCTGCAATAGTTGCATCACAATGTAAATGTTTGGGGGTTTTTTTGTTTTTTGAGTTGGAGTCTCACTTTGTCGCCCAGGCTGGAGTGCAGTGGCATGCTCACGGCCACCGCAGCCTTGACCTGCTGGGCTCAGGTGATCCTTCCACCTCAGCCTTCCAAGTAGCTGGAACAACAGGTGCAGGCCACCACACCCAGCTAATTTTTTGATTTATTGTAGGGATGAATTTTTGCTAAGTTGCCCTGGCTGATCTTGAACCCGTGGACTCAGGCAATCCTCTCACTTCTGCCTCCCAAAGCGCTGGCATTATAGACGTAAGACACTGCTACCGGCCTTTTTTTTTTTTTAATCAGTCTCACTCTGTCACCCAGGCTGGAATGTAGTGGCACAGTTATGGGCCGCCATCACTGTGACCTCCTTGGCTCAGGTAATCTTCCCACCTCAGCCTCCTGAGTAGCTGGGATTACAGATGTGCACCACCACACCTGACTAATTTTTATTTTTTTGTAGAGACTGGGGTTTCACTATGCTTCCTATGTTGGTCTTGAACTCCTGGGCTCAATCAATCCTCCTACCTCGGCCTTTCAAAGTGTTGGGATTATAGGCATGAGCCACAGCACCCAGCCAATATGAGTATATTTAATGCCACTTGAAAATGGTTAAAATGATAAATCTTGTGTTATGTATGTTTTGCTACAATAACATAGATACACACAAGATACAAACCAGAAGAAAGTGTTTTATAAGAATAGCATAATTTCCAGCATGATTAGAAGACTCCTGAGGGGAGGCCAATACACTCTCAACCCTGGAGAAAAATCTACAAGAGAGGCTGTGGTGGCTGGGCATGGTGGCTCAAGCCTGTAACCCCAGTACTTTGGGAGGCCAAGGTGAGGAGATTGCCTGCGCCCAGGGGTTCAAGAACAGCCTGGGCAACTTGGTGAGACCTCATCTCTACAATAAATTTAAAAATTAGCCCAGCATGGTAGTACGTGCCTGTAGCTCCGGCTACTTGGAAGGCTAAGGCAGAAGGATCACCCGAACCCAGCAGGTTGATGCTGGGGGTGACTGTGAGCGTGCCACAGTACTCCAGCCTGAGCAATGGAGTGAGACTCCAACTCAAAAAAAAAAAAAAAAAAAAAAAAAGGTGCTGTGGTGAGCACAAAATCCCAACAAGAAAACTGGACGGATGTTGAGAACTGGTTTGACTCATGAAACTACAAACTCAGGACCATCATCAGCTCCCCCAGGGCAATGTCTCGCTCGGCCTTTCACAAATGGACAGAGAGAAGCAACAGCAATGTTTGTAAGTCCTAGGGATAAAGCAGAGCCTGCTCACACTGCCCCAAGGGCTGAGATGATGGATACTGTGGCCCTTGGTAACTCTTTCAGGACACACAGCATGGGAAGCTCTGTGCCAGGAGCCCTGAATATTCATGTGCAAGTGTTAGAACGGCCTACAAATTCCTGCCCTTCAGCCGCCTTTTCTTTGCACACTGTTGTCCAAAACTGCCAATTAAATTTGCATCAGTCTGTTTTGCATTGCTGTAAAGAAATATCTGAGGCTGGGAAATTTATAAAGAAAAGAGGTTTGCTTGGCTCTGCAGGCCATACTGCAAGCATGGCTTTGGCAACTGCTTCTGGTGAGGCCGTGGGAAGCTCACAATCATGGCAGGTGAAAGAGGAACAGGTATATTGCATGGTGAGAGAGGGAGCAAGAGAGGGGGAGGTGGTGTCAGGCCCCTTTAAACAACCTGCTCTCGTGTGAACTAATAGAGTGAGAATGACACCAAGCAATCCATGAGGGATCCGTATTCAGGACCCAAACACCTCCCGCTAGGCCCCACTGCCAACACTGGACATCACATTGTAACAGGAGATTCGGAGGGAACAAACATCCAAACTGTATCAGAATTATAGCTTACTTTTGCATGAAATCCTATGTTCTTGAGATTAACTAATCTAGGGACCTCGGAAATCTCCACAGCACCTTGGTAAACTCTCTCTAGCTGGCGGTGTCTGTAATGTCCTATTTCATTCCCTGGTGAGAGGTGGGGTTACAGGCTTGGGCCAGTTCCCTATTTAGGAGAGAAATTCCGTTGGCCCTTCCTGATTCAGAAAGAGAAAGGCACAAAGAGAAATCCTGGGAGGATTGTCTTGGCATTGTGGATTCAAGCCAGCATTACTATGTAGAAGCAAAACAGAGTGGGACAAAATGCAGATTGGTGACTGCCTGGAGCTGGAGACGGGAGCAGTTGTTGATGAGAACCAGGGTGCTTTTGGGTTGAGGAGACTGTTCTAAGACTGGAGTGAGGTGATGATTGTACAACTATGTATTTTACTAAAAATCTTTGAACATTGTATAATATATAAATTATACCTCAATAATGCTGTTTAAAAAATAGAAATGTGACATTTATAAAAGCAAAACAACATTGAGATATAAACTTAAGATGCATCCCCTTTACTGTTTGTTTTACTTTGATTTTTTAAAAAAAGTTTTATCAAAAACATGCATCAGCTTCCAAAAGTATTATAATCTGAAAGAAAAAAAGTCCTACTCCTTGCAAGGTTCTTGGAAAGGTCCAATAGATACTGGATGGGAATATGCTTGGGAAAATATAGATATATATGAACTCATAGAATTATAATGGCTGCTAAGAAGTCTGAGTGGAAACACCATGTTCAAGTTTACCACCCCTTGGCAAACAGGAAAAGCCCTATTTTCTAGCTATTTTGAATCTCCCTCACTGAACACCAGACTACTGTCAAATATATTTTAAAAACCATGAGTCCTGACTCTAAATTCAAAGTTCTGGTTCAGATATTCATTAACTTATGATTTTTTTTTTTGGTGGGGGGCTGGTTAGGGTCTCACTCTGCTACCCAGGCTGCTGTGACATAATCATGGCTCACCACAGCCTCGACCTCCCAGCTCATATGATCCTTCCGCCTTGGACTCGAGAGTAGTTAGGACTACAGGCACATACCACCATACCCAAGCTAATTTTTGGTATAGATGAGGTCTCGTTATGTTGCCCAGGCTGGTCTTGAACTTCTGGGCTCAAGCAATCCTCTTGCCTCAGGCTCCCAAAGTGCTGGGATTATAGGTGTGAGCCACCATGCCTGCTCTAGCTCATGATTTTTAACAAATTTGCCTTCTCCTTCTGGGTCTAATTTTCCCATCCCTAAAACCGGGATGTAATTCCTGTTGACAATACAGTATAGTAGGACCTTGGCTTATGGGGTAAGGGACACATTCAGTCCCAATTTCCTTATCTATAAACTGGGGAGATAGTAGACCTTTGTAGTTCTTTCTGCCATCCTCTCACCTCCTCTTCTCCTGATAATACCAGCCTCACTCTTTGTTGGAACTTCTGCTTCCTCCTTGTGGTTCCATTTTGGCTATATCAGGACCTCTGTGGCAGCGACAAGAGAATCCAGGAGAATGCACTGATAACTGTACCATGGAAGGACCTAATGTCAGAATGAGATACGGGTAATCCTGACCATCTAAAAGTCCCTGAGTTCACACTTGTTTTTTTTCAAATGTGTGTATTTGTTTCTTTGCTTAAAACCAACAACTAGACCGGGCTCGATGGCTCAGCCTGTAACCCCAGCACTTTGGGAGGCCGAGATGAGTAGATTGCCTGAGCTCAAGGGTCTGAGACCCACCTGGGCAACTTGGCGAGACCTCATCTCTACGATAAATTTTTTAAAAAATTAACTGAGTGTGGTAGTGCGCACCTGTAGTTCCAGCTACTTGGAAGGCTGAGATGGAAGGATCGCCAGAGCCCAACAGGTCTAGGCTACGGTGGCTGGGAGCGTGCCACTGCACTCCAATCTGGGCGACAGAGCGAGACTCCAACTTAAAAAAAAATTTTTTTTAAAGCAACAACTACACCCTACTCCCCCGCCCAGAAAAAGAAAATCAAAGACCAAAATAAAAACAAATCCCTTTCTCTCAATTTTTCAGTTCAGTGAAAATAAACCATCTCTGGTTTGGTCTTAACCTCGCTTTCTCCAGCCCTGTGCTGAAAAACTCATGGAGCAATTATTATAGCCTGAATGCCTGGTGCACAGAAAATTCAATGTACTGAAACAGCTGTGTTGGCCTCAGCTGATGTACTAAAACTGGTGTGTTGCACTGCAGAAGGAATTTAATAATCACAAAGTAGCTGATCACGGAGGGCAGGAGATATTTCTCAAATCTGCCTCTCTGAGAATTTTGGGCTAAGGTTTTTTAAGGAATCATTTGATGGGCAGGGGGCTAGGAATCAGGTACTGCTGATTGGTTGAGGCTGAAGTCATAGGATGTCAAAACTGTCTTCATTCACAAAGTCATCTTCTGGGTGGGGGAAGAGGTAACAAGACACTTGAGTCAGTTCCTTGATATGAGTCATGAGTTCAGGTGGGCTCCATTGGTCCATCAGAATGCAAAAGTCTGATAATTATCACCATTCTTAGGTTTTACAATAGTGATGTTATCTATAGGGGAACCTTGCAATCAGCAGTAAGCTACAATAGAGAAGGAACTAGGGAACAATGGCTGGTTATCTCTTAAGCTTAACTAGGATATAGTTTAGCAGAAATATACATTGGAGGTAGGCTCCTCAGAGATTAAAGCTGCCCATAGCTGGGCTCGGTGGCTCAGCCTGTAATCCCGCGCCTTTGGGAGGCTGAAGTGAGTGGATTGCCTGAGCCCGCGGGTTCGAGACCCGCCTGGGCAACTTGGCGAGACCTCATCTCTACAATAAATCAAAAAATCAGTCGGGCGTGGTAGCACTCACCTGTAGTTCCAGCTACTAGGAAGGCTGAGGTGGAAGGATCGCCGGAGCCCAGCAGGTCGAGGCTGCGGTGGCCGGGAACAGCCACTGCACTCCAGTCTGGGTGACAGAGTGAGACTCCAACTCGAAAAAAACAAAAACAAAAACGAAAGCTGCCCATGCCCTTTGGCCGACCAAATTTCTGGATACCATCAAGGAGGTCAGCATGACCTACAACCAGTTGTTCTTCAAGAGAAAAACAAGTTAGTTCATTCTGCAGGCAGTCCCAGTGGCTAGGGAATGCATAGAGGATGAAAAGTTCAAAGATAACCTTTTGATTTCACTATGTCTATAACCTAACAGAATTCGGACTCCTTTTATAATTCTAACCTTGTGACCTTTTATTAATTTTACACAATTACACATTTAAATTTAGAGAGCAGTCTAAAGGGAGAATTAGATACCAACTTCAAGTTAGGAGGGGCCATTGTGGGGGCCACTGCCAGATTTGAATTTGTGTGAAGATCCAAACACCAATAAATAGGATTTAACTGAAATAGGACAGATTTATAGCCATTAACAAAAGAAAAGAGGCCATTGCCTTGCTAGACTCTGGTGTGGCCATGTGCTCTTTGAGCTATGGCTGTTGCCATGCCTCCTGGCTTTGGTCCCCTCTCTTACCTTGGAGAGGTGAATCTTCTTTCTCTTTCTCTCTCTAATTTATTTTTAAATAAACCATGTTTTCTAACCTAAAAAAAAAAAAGAAAAGAAATTCTCAATTGCTGGAGTGTTCAATGGGGAACCAATTTAATGGAGGTACAGTGTCTCCATCCCGGTATCTTCTGGAACGGAGGACCAAGCCCCCACCTTCCATTTCAATGGGTATGCTTCAAAGGGAAGGCATCAATGTGTTAGATGCCTTCACTTCCCTTCTTTGTCTGAATGTGAGGCTCTCTGGTGACAGTTGGTAGCAGTGAGAACTTGACTATTGCTGTGTGCTATTTAGGGTTTCCTGAAGCTCACTTTCCCTTGCATAGCCACAATTACCTCTACTAGTTTGGGTGAGATCTTACCCAGTAAATGACTCAAAGGAAACTACATGGGGCAGAATTAAGAGATAAAAGACTACTACAAGAGAGAAATCAAACTGTGCTTATGAGATTACGGGACAAGGAAACAGACTTCTGACATAGACTGGCTCACCATGTCTGTGCCTTTGGGATGCTGTGAGAATGTGCCACCACGCCAAGTTGTGGTAAAGTCTGAGGGCTTGTTTTTAAAAACCAACAAAGTAGAACCCAGGGAAAACTGACTTGAAGCCTTGGGAACTCAACCACACAGCACTTGGGAACTCAACCACACATCTACTCTAGGGAGACACAGGGGCAAGGAGTAAGGGACCAGGGAGTGGTTGTTTCAGAAGACAATTCAGAGAAGAGAGGATTTTATTTCTCACTGTATAGTTTTTTATACTGTTTGAGTGATTTACCAAGATGATGTAAATATATAAGAAAAAGAAATTGGCTTATAGTTTTCAATCATTAAGAAATAATTTCTAGCTGGGCTCGGTGGCTCAACCTGTAATCTTAGCACTTTGGGAGGCTGAGGCGAGTGGATTGCCTGAGCCCAGAGTTCGAGACCAGCCCGGGCAACTTGGTGAGACCTCGTCTCTACAATATATCAAAAAAATTAGCCAGGTGTGGTAGAGTGCCTGTAGTTCCAGCTACTTGGAAGGCTGAGGTAGAGGGATTGCCGGAACCCAGCAGGTTGATGCTGAGGAGGCCATGAGAGTGCCACTGCATACCAGCCTGGGCGACAGGGGAGACTCCAACTCAAAAAAAAAAAAAAAAGAAAGAAGGAAAGAATTTCTTTTTTCCCCCACATAATGTTTATAATTTTTCCCACATCATTTCAGATACTTGGCTTTGGGGGAGGTGAAAGGAGGAAGTCATTCCATGCAGGAAGGGGGTCAGTGTTCCCTCTGAGGAATCTTTTCTCCCCATCTGTGTCACTCTGTTTTTCGTCATCTGGTAGCTGGCTGGCCATGGCTTTCTCAACTAGTTAAATGGGACTACTAGTTAAATACTTTCTAGATTGGAGTTTGACCACTCTGAGCTGAAGCTCAGGCCCACAGGAACTGGGTGGTGGGTGCTGAATGGCCCAGGTTGTCATAACTCTGTTGATCAGTCTGTCCTCTGAAGAGAGGAGGAAGGATGGATAGGACAAAATGTAATGTAGGAATGGTCATGTCCCATGATGGCCCCAAGGAAATGGCATGAGGTCTGGTGAGTCGTTAAGTCGTTTCACAGGGAAGGACATATACCCTGAGAAATTAATGAAGTATGCAGCCTGAGATGTGTATCCCAAACCATTGACAGGAGACTTCCTTCAGAACAGAGACCGCCTGGAACAATTGTTCTCCTTATATCACCCTGAATAGATGCTCCTGCACGAGGTCAACTCCTTCACCCTCAACAGATCAACCCTGATATGAACTGAGCTCCAAGTTGCACAATTTGGGAACATGATTACCCTTAAATCTTACCTATATCAAGGCTGGAGAATCTTTTGATCAATTGTATAAGGAAATATTTATCTTAATCTCAGGGCTACTTGGAATTGGTTCATCAAAGCAAAACTCAGTCTTGGGGTGGCTCTGTTAGGTGGAAGATAGTTGTCTAATTGCCCAACTTTTTTTTTTCAGGGTTTCCAAGTGGTGTTTCCTGAATAGTCTCTGTCCCACACACTGTCCCTTAGAATTTATTAGTGTCAGTCATTGTCTTCCTCCCAATTTGTTACTCTCTACTTTTTTTTTACTATCTAGTACTCAGCAACCAATGTGGGTATTAGAGAAATCCTGACTCCCAAATCTCTGGTCCCTCTTTCGCCAATGGTCCCAATCTTGACCCAGACAGCAGAAAAGTGTCATATGTAGGCAACTGCTTTCCATACATCTGACTTCTATTTAATTACACAGACATTGATTTCATAGCAGTTGTAGACCATCATCCACAACCGACAAGCTTTAAAAAACCTTACACATCAGAGTGGTTTTATATGATATTTAATCAACGTTTGCTGTTGATGGAAGCATGCTTGGTTCTTTTCAGACACTTTACTCCTAGAATCTACAGTTTGCTTCTATTATCCCCTACAGCACATGTTGGTGCTGTGATTGGATCTCTACTTCTGCCACCATGAGACCTGCTGCCATTAGATCTGCAGAATGTTTTTGACTAGTTCAACATAGTGGCTATCTGGAGGCTGCTTTCTCTGACTTCCAGGCTGCAGGAACTTCTTAATTGTGGGAATGCTGCTGATTCTTGCTTTAAATGCCTGAAATGAGAAACAGTAAAATCAGGACCTCAATAGCAGTCAGTCTTTAGGAAAAATCAGAACTTTGTCATGAGAAGAGGGTACTTAGACCTTCAATTCATTGAGCCTAGTGTTTTGAATCTGCATTAATCCCCCAAGTGATTGCTGGATTTTCCCAGGACAGGTAATGTTAATAATATAAGTGCTGATGTGTTTAGCATGAGTTAAATTATCTTATTAAAAAGTCATTGTCGGCTGGGCACAGAGACACACTCCCAGCACTTTGGGAAGTCCAGGCAAGAGGACTACCTGAGCCTAGGGTTTGACACCAGCCTGGACAACATGGTGAGACCTCGTCTCTATAATAAATTAAAAAATTAGCCAGGTGTGGTGGCGCACATCTGTAGTCCCAGCTACTTGGAAGGCTGAGGCAGAAAGATGTCCTGAGCCCAGCAGGTTGAGGCTGCAGTAGCCATGAACGTGCCACTATACTCCAGCCTGGACAACAGAGTGAGACTCTGACTCCAAAAAGAAGTCATTGTCACAATCAGGCAGTGCATATCAAAACCCCTAAAACATTCATATTTTTTGATCTATTAATTCTTGTTCTAGGAATTTTTATAAAGGAATAAGTATGGGGATAAGTAAAGAAATAGCTATAAGAACATTAACAAGCCGGGCTCGGTGGCTCAGCCTGTAATCCCACACCTTTGAGAGGCTGAGGTGAGTGGATTGCCTGAACCCGCGGGTTCGAGACCCGCCTGGGCAGCGAGACCTCATCTCTACAATAAATAAAAAAAAAAAATCAGCTGGGTGTGGTAGCACATGCCTGTAATTCCGGCTACTCGGAAGGCTGAGGCGGAAGGATCGCCGGAGCCCAGCAGGCGAGGCTGCGGTGGCCGGGAGCAGCCACTGCACTCTAGTCTGGGCGACCGAGTGAGACTCCAACTC
>NW_007247202.1:224141-254830 GCF_000164805.1 Carlito syrichta
CAAAAAAAAAAAAAAAAATGCTATTATTTAATAGAGAAGAGGAAGGATCCTGTATTCATAGGGGAAGATCTCTAAAATGTATTGTTTAGTTTGAAGAAGGAGGAGGAGGAGGAGGAGGAGGAGGAAGAAGCATGGGCAGAAAAGAACATGCACTATTTTCTGTTTTGTGTTAGAAAGTGTTGGGGGGAATAAGAATATTTCTTTATATTTGCTTGTTTCTGCATAAACAAGAACACTGGAAGGATACACAAGAAACCAGTAAAAGTGATTATGGTCCAGGTATGGTGGCTCACAACTGTAACCCCAGCACTTTGGGAGGCTAGGGTGGGAGGATTCCTTGAGCCCAGGAGTTTGAGACCAGCCTAGGCAACATAGTCAGACTTCATCTCCACACACACACACACACACACACACACACACACAAAGCCGAATGTGGTGGCATGCACCTGTAGTACCAGCTACTAAGAAGGCTGAGGTGGGATCACCTGAGTCCAGGAGATTGAGGATGCAGTGAGCTGTGATCATGCCACTGTCCTCCAGCCTAGGTAACATAGTGAGACACCAACTCAAAAAAAAGTGATTATGGGAGCAGGATGATGGAAGAGCAGAGGTGAGAAGGAGACGTCTCAACTTATGACCTTTTTATGTAGCTCCAATTTTTCAAAAACATGTGATTTTACTGCCTTATGGAAATAAAATAGCACAACATTGCAAAGAATATTTGTTGACATGTAAATACACTCATGACAATTGAAAATAATACCAAAAGGAGGCCAGAAAACAATCTTTTAGTATGATCCTATTTTGGAGAAAAATACAAAATAATAAGTCATGAAACTCATGCAGTAACATTTGGCTGGTGAGATTAGAGGTCTTTTTTCTCTTATTCTGTTTGTTTATATAAATGTCTAATGTTGCTACGGGAACTTGCATATCTTTTACAATGAGAAAAATTTGCTATTATTATTATTTGTCTTTACAGATAAGGTCTTGCTCTGTCATTCAGAATGGAGTGCAGTTGTATAACATTTCTGTAGAGATGAGGTCTCACTATGTGGCCCAGCTGGCCTTGAACGCCTAGGTTCAAGTGAACCTTCTGCCTTAGCCTCCTGAGTGGCTGGGAATACAGGCACATGCCACCATACCTGGCTAATTTTTAAAATGTTTTCGTGAAGACAAGGGCTTGCTATGCTGCCCAAGCTGGTCTCAAACTCTTGGCCTCAAGCGATCCTCCCACCCCAGCCTCCCAAAGTACTAGGATTATAGATGTGAGCCACCACACCTGACCAAAAATGCCATTCTTAAACTACAAAACCCACGGTCACTTAGATAAAATGTTTCTAAGGAATTGGAATAGAGGCCAGGTAAGATCTGGCAGTAGCCAAATTCTGTGTGAGGGCTAGGGTAGAGCATAAACAAGAACACTGGCAGTGCCACGGCAGAAGCCCTGAGAGATTGGGGGCTACGTGGGGAACCCAGCATCAAGAGAACTAAAAGTGAGCAGGGTCGTTTGCTAGGAGCTAGAGAGACGCAACGAAGACAGAATTGCCAGCCTTGCTTTGTTAGGAAGAAAAGCTCAAAGCACTAGAAAAAGGAAAGCACTAAATGTTCACTCTAAAAATCAAAATACTCTTTTCTTTCTCTCTTCATAAAGTTTTATTTCCTAACAGGTCCTATAGTATAAGCAAGATAATATAACTAAAATAGATAAAATAATTATTTTTAAAACAGTCCTCAGGTTTCTTTTGAGATTGGCCTGGAGACACATTTTGTTTCGGTCTCCATTTCTGTTCATTTTTGTTTTCCAGGGCTTTGTGTGGTTGTTAATACATTACCTTCAGCAGAGGGAAGTCAGAAAGAACAGAAGCATTCATTTCTTCCACCATTAAAATAGCTTCTAACAGTTGTATGTCTGCCCAACTGAATTTGTTGCCAACAAGAAAATCCTCCCCATGGTTTTTTAAAATCTACAGAAAGAAAAATAACGAAGAGTATCAAATGGAATTAAAGACTATTTTGCTGGATTGCCTGAGCCCGCGGGTTCAAGACCCGCCTGGGCAACTTGGCGAGACCTCATCTCTACAATAAATCAAAAATTAGCTGGGCGTGGTAGCGTGCGCCTGTAGTTCCAGCTACTTGGAAGGCTGAGGTGGAAGGATCACCGGAGCCCAGCAGGTCGAGGCTGCGGTGGCCGGAAGCGGCCACTGCACTCCAGTGTGGGCGACAGAGTGAGACTCCAACTCAAAAAAAAAAAAAAAAAAAAAAGAAAAGACTATTTTGCCTGGCTGACCACTTACAAAAGCATGAAGTCTTTTGCACAGATTTTTGTTGTTGTTGTTAAATCTCCAATGCTAATAAGGAAAGGAAGAAACCAACACTCTTACATGTGCTATAAATTGGCACAATTTAAAAAAAATTGTCAGTGATTATCAAGGCCCTTTGGGTGGAAAAGTGCTAGTTCTGGGCTCCTGTTACAAATTTGGAGGTGGTTAAGTAAAACTGTACCCACCAGGACTGGGAGACACAGAATCTGCTGTGCCACCAGAAGAAACAAGTTACTCATGGGATACCAGAAGTCCAAACCTGAGCCACATAGCTCATTTTTCACTACCCAGCGAAAAATGAAACTTTGAGTAGCAGACACATTAAATATGGGTTTACTCCATAAATAAGGAACAAAGATAAATTCAAGCACCACATCTCTTCCTGTAACGCATACAATAAGAAAAATAAATACTGGTATAGACACACAAAAAAATGTCCAGAACCAGTGAATCGGCTCCCAGCCAAGGCAAAGATAAAGACACTTGATGAGTAGCCGGGATCGGTGGCTCAGCCTGTAATCCCACGCCTTGGGAGGCTGAGGTGAGTGGATTGCCTGAGCCCGCCGGTTCGAGACCCGCCTGGGCAACTTGGCGAGACCTCATCTCTACAATAAATCAAAAATCAGCCGGGTGTGGTAGCGCGCACCTGTAATTCCAGCTACTTGGAAGGCTGAGGCCGAAGGATCACCAGAGCCAGCAGTGGAGGTTGTGGTGGCCGGGAGCGCCACTGCACTCCAGTCTGGGCAACAGAGTGAAACTCCAACTCAAAAAAAAAAAAAAAAAAAACACTTGATGAGTGAGATCAGATATATCAAATACATGAGATGCGACTCCTGCTCAAGGCAAGCTCACAGCGGAAATCACACAGCATGTAATGAAACCATGTCCTCGGTGAGACAGAGGGAACAGACTCATGGAAAAAAGAATTTGGAACCACAGAGCCAAACATAAGAGTGAATTCTGTAAAGGGTTAAAAGTGTTTAATATGTTCAAAGAGATAATAAAAAGAAAGGCATACGAAGTTAAGAAATCAGTTAGACATGTTGATAAACATATATAAGTAGTGAGTGCCTTTTTAAAATTTTTTATTTATTTTTTATTCTTTTTTTTTTTTGAGTTGGAGTCTCACTCTGTCGCCCAGACTGGAGTGCAGTGGCCGCTCCCGGCCACCGCAGCTTCGACCTGCTGGGCTCCGGCGATCCTTCCACCTCAGCCTTCTGAGTAGCTGGAATTACAGGCGCACGCTACCACGCCCAGCTGATTTTTTGATTTATTGTAGAGATGAGGTCTTGCTGCCCAGGCGGGTTCTCGAACCCACAGGCTCAGGAAATCCACTCACCTCAGCCTCCCAAAGCCGCGGGATTACAGGCTGAGCCACCAAGCCCGGCTGTGAGTGCCTTTTAAAAAAACGAATTCGGAAGAGGTTAAAATCAAGTTGGATCAAAACCATAGACAGAGGAAGAAGAAAGTTTGTGGGGAAGTTGAAGTTTTGCCTTATGGAGAGAATGATAAAGACTAAAACAGTTTAAGAAAGAAGTGTTTACCTTCTGAACTATTAGATGAAAAGTTGAGAATAACAAAAACCTCACCAATCTACTAGGATTTGGTGGGGGTGGGAAAAGTTTTGCATTTGTCAAAAGAGAAAATAAAATGAAATAAGGAGGGTAAATACAAATGTATGAATGATGACAAGACACTTGCCTAGATGGCTCAAAAGCATAGAGTTGACATAAAGAATATATAAAGACATAAGAATATATAAAGACATATATAAAGCATAGAGTTGACATAAAGAATATATTATAGTATGCTGCTATGTACATAAAATATTTTAAGACCCAGACAGGTAAAAGTTTTTTAAGCAACTCAAAGCCAGGTCTCAAACTAGACAGAAAGAATCATATCAGATTCCTGAGAGTGACTGCCTTTGGGGAGGGAGAGAGCAAGGGATATAATATTTGAGTACAGTCCAAAGGAGACTTCAACTATCTATATAGATTTGTTTTAAGAAGGAAGAAGTCCTTAAGCAATAAAATAAAAATAATGACATCTGTCAGTGCCAAGTCATAGGTACACAGCAGTTCTTCTTTTGAAAATATTTTAAATCTGGTTGATTCTTCACCAACATGGGTTTGAACTGTGCAGGTTCACTTATACTCAAATTTTCTTCCACCACTGCCATACCTCTTCCTCCTCCTCCTCAGCCTACTCAGCATGAAGATGACAAGGATGAAGATGTTTATGATGACCTACTTTCACTCAATAAATAATAAATATATTTTCTCTTCCGTATGTTTTTCTTAATAATATATTTTCTCTAGCCTACCTTATTGTAAGACTACAGTATATAATACACATAACATGTAAAATATGTGTTGATTGATTGCTCATGTTGTCGGTAACGCTTTTGGTCAACAGTAGGCAATGAGTAGTTAATTTTGGGGGGAATAAAAAGTTTTATGTGGATTTTCAACTACCTGGGGGAGGATCAGTACTCCAGTTTTCACATTGATCAAGGGTCAATTGTAATAGAATAACAGGTCAAAATTAGTTTCTGTATAATTACAATGATCTAAAAATCTAAAAAAAAAAAACCACCCAAATATATATTGAAAAGACTGGGAGGAAACACATGAAAATAATACTGACATTATTTACCTTTTTGTGGTGAGGAAAGTAGCCGTTTATTTCTTTCTACATTTTACAATTTTGTATTGTCCAATTTTTTATTAATGAACATCTACTTCTCATAATTTTAAAAACTCACCTTTCTTTCAGAAATAAAATTTAATCTCTGAATGCAAAAATTTTAACTTACATATTTCAAAATACAGCATCTAGGATATTGAGTTGCAAGAGACAATATTGTTTTGTTTGGCAAAAGTAGTTCAGTTATCTAGGTGAATCAGAGAAGCAGGGTTTGCTTTCTGTTCAGGTGCATGATCTTCACACAGACAAAGCTCTATCCCAAAGCCCCAGGAAGAATGCCTTGCTTGAACCAGCAGCCTCCAGAATACATGTTCTTGGTCAGAAGGGATATTGAGAAAGATGACTTGGCAAGTAACAAAAGCCCGAGTCCCCGTGATGTGTCAGGATGATGCATCATTTTGAAATAGTTCCCAGGACTTTAACTTAAGGAAATTAGTAATTTTGCATTTAAATTCAAAGCACAATCAAAATTATTGAGTATGCCCTGTCTTACAGAGAAAAAGTAACACTGTCCTGGCCAAAGACTAGACTCAAGAATGTAGCATATTTCAAAAAGTACAAGCAGGATATGAATGAATCATATAGTTACATTTTACCAAGACATTCACTGGAAGCAAACTAAACACTAAGGTACATTTAAAAAATTTATTGTATTTCCATATGAATTCCTGTATTGTCGTTTCCAGGTCTGAGAAGAATGCTCCTGGTAATTTAATGAATATTGCGTTAAATCTGTAGATTGCCTTGGGTAGGATGGACATCTTAACAATGTTGACTCTTCCAATCCATAAGCATGAAATATTTTTCCATTTGTTTGTGTCATCTTTGACTTATTTGAGCAGTGTTCTGTAGTTTTCAACTAAAACTACAGAACACTGCTGTAGTACCAGGTCTTTGACTTCTCTGGTTGGGAGGATGCCAAGTGCCCATGCCATAAGAGATAAGATAGACAAGTGCAACCTCAAATTGACAAGCTTCTTGCAATGCCAAAGAAACCACTGAGAGAGCGGAGAGACAGCCCACAGACTGGGCAAAAATATTTGCCAACTGTATATCTGACAAAGGTCTAACATCTAGAATCTATAAGTAACTCAAATGTGCTGAAAAGAAAAAAACAAACAGCCCCATTACAAAGTGGACAAAAAGTTATGAATAGAAGACATATGGACAGCCAACAGATAAGTGAAAAAATGCTCAGCCTCACTAGTCATCAAAGAAATGCAAATTAAAACCACATTGAGATACCACCTAACTCCAGTCAGGGTGGCCATCATCAATAACTCAAAAAACAGCAGATGCTAGAGAGGGTGCGGCAAAAAGAGAACACTTCTACCCTGTTGGAAGGAGTGTAAACTAGTACAACCTCTATGGAAAACAGTTTGGCAATTCTTAAAAGGTCTAAAAATTGACCTCCCATATGACCCGCAATCCCCCTACTGGGAATATACCCAGAGGAATTCAAATCACTCTATAAAAAAGATACCTGCACATGCATGTTTATTGCAGCATTATTTACAATAGCAAACACATGGAACCAACAGTGCTGTCCATTGAAAGAGAACTAGAGTAAAAAAATGTGGTACACATACATAATGGAATATTATGCAGCCATAAAGAAGGACAAAATTATGAACTTTGCAGCAACTTGGATGGACTTAGAGGCTATAATACTGAGTGATCTATCACAGAAACAAAGAATCGAGTATCACATGTTTTCACTCATAAGTGAACCTTGAACAACTATCATAATACTATAAAAAAGGGATTGGCAGTTGTGGGAATCTGCCAGGGGAGGAGGGGCACACCTCATCAACAAGGGTACTGCATAATGAACATTTATATACTTAACCCTGAATTGTACCCCACATATTTAAAATAAAAAAATTCAAAATATAAAAATGTATTATATACAACTCCAAGTTAAGTAAAACAGCTTTATAAGTGACTATTCTGAGTAATCCAACATCTGATTAAGGAGGGACTTGGGGGCCAGAATATGTTACCCAGAGAATCATGCTTCACTGCTATGGGTTAATAACCAAGAATTTGAGCCCCAATCTCCTGAGGTTGTATCAAAGCAGCCTCTTCCAGCTACCAGTTGTTTTGTCTGTTTGTCCCAGTGCTATACAGATATTATCATTCCTTATGGGTACTGTGACATGAAAAAGTTAGAAAACATAAAAGTAACCAGAGCTGGCCAGGCTCGGTGGCTCAGTCTGTAATCCCAACACTTTGGGAGGCCGAGACGAGGGGATTGCCTGAGCCCACGAGTTTCAGACCAGCCAGGACAACTTGGCAAGACCTCGTCTCTACAATAAATCAAAAAAATTAGTCAGGCATGGTAGCACACACTACTTGGAAGGTTGAGGTGGAAGGATAGCGGAACCCAGTAGGTTGATGCTGGGGTGGCCATGAGTGTGCCACTGTACTCCAGCCTGGGTAACAGAGTGAGACTCCAACTCAAAAAATAAATAAATAAATAAAAGTAATCAGAGCTTCCTGGGAAAATGGCAAAATCAGAGCTGAAGAAGAAAATGTACGAGATGAGCTGGGAGCATCCTGTCATATCAGAGAACAAGGAAGTTCGTCTGGGTCATGTCAAAAAGTCCAGGGGCAAACTTGAAGAAGCTACCACTGACCCAAAGGTGAAATACTCGAGCCTTAAGAATAAGATCTTTGGGTTGGGCACGGTGGCTCATGCCTGTAATCCCAGGACATTGGGAGGCCGAGGCAGGAAGATTGCTTGAGCCCAGGAGTTTGATATCAGTTTGGGCAATATAACAAGATCTTGTCTCTACAAAGAAATAAAAATATTAGCCAGATGTGGTGGTGTGAGTCTGTAGTCCCAGATACTCAGGAGGCTGAAGTGTGAGGATCACTTGAGCACAGAAAGTCAAGGCTGCAGTGAGCCAGGATTACGCCACCATACTCCAGCCTGGTCGACAAAATGAGACCCTGTCTCAAAAAAAAAAAAAAAAAGAGTAGAACCATAATGCTACTTAAAGGACAAAAACAAGAACAAAATTCATTGCTTCCCTTTGAAGATGCTAGGTAACTAACTTATTTTTTTAAAGTGGCAAACCAAGCATGGATCCTCCCTTCCTACATAAGTCATACTCACAAATATATATTATATTATAGAAAATATTCCAGCTAATAAATGAAGAGGGGCTGATTGGAATGTCAACATGTGGCATCCACTAATAAATCAGTGTAACAAATCAATGTAGCTAGGCTTGGATAGTCAATTGCACGAACATTGTAGAGCAAAAATAACCAGACAATTTATGTTCCCTGATGACCTACATAACACCACCTGTAAAGTAGTCTGGCCAAAATAACCGAGACTGACCCTGATCAAACTTCTCCTTTCAATTTGCAATTTATGAGAAATCTAGAAACAAAGAAGTATGGTACCATGAGTAAAACCCAGACCATGGGAAACCTCTACTAGATAAGTACAAGAGGAAAAAAGGAGAGAGAGACCGAGAAGAAGGAGCTTACAGATTAAAAAGACCTTAAGAAATGTGTTGATTAATCAATGCAGTTGCATTTGATCCTGATTTGAATAAATAAAGAATTTTTAAAAATCTTTTGGGAAGTACTGGATTAGGCTACACACTGATTTCAAAATTGGTAATATGATAAAGTACATTGAATACTACAATTCAAATAATTACATTACTTATCTTAAACAAGAAGGCATTTCAACAATGCTGTATGTTGTACCTGAATAAAACAGGAACTTGTTTGTCTAGTACTCTGAGGTACTGATGGAATTATTCATTATAGTTTAGTCAGAAATGAATTGTTCTCTCACAAGGCGAAGATTGAGGATATATACACACAATTCTTTCATCCAGCAAAACCTCATGAAACCCTAAGCTACCAAGTCTCCCTTATCATTTTCCGTGCTGCCAGATGGACGAGAAGGACATCTGTCATTAATATTCACTCCAAAATGACTTCAGGAAACTTGTAACTTTAAGAGACTTTGTCTTTTGGTCAAGACATGATGACCCTCTA
This sequence comes from Carlito syrichta, assembly GCF_000164805.1. Lineage (NCBI taxonomy): Eukaryota > Metazoa > Chordata > Mammalia > Primates > Tarsiidae > Carlito > Carlito syrichta. The sequence continues at coordinate 233,201 of NW_007247202.1, forward strand.
GTACAGACCTAAAAAAAAAAAAAAAAAAATCTCCTGACAGTGAATTCAGGGTGGTCACACCTTGGTTAATGTCCTATTTTAAAAATCAGAACAAGCCGGGCTCGGTGACTCAGCCTGTAATCCCGCGCCTTTGGGAGGCTGAGGTGAGTGGATTGCCTGAGCCCGCGGGTTCAAGACCCGCCTGGGCAGCAAGACCTCATCTCTACAATAAATAAAAAAAAAATCAGCTGGGCATGGTAGCACATGCCTGTAATTCCGGCTACTAGGAAGGCTGAGGGGAAGGATCGCTGGAGCCCAGCAGGCGAGGCTGCGGTGGCCGGGAGCAGCCACTGCACTCCAGTCTGGGCGACAGAGTGAGACTCCAACTCAAAAAAAAAAAAAAAAATCAGAACAGAAATGCCATATACTTTCATTGTACTTGGTTTATTCCAACTCTGCATTGTTGGAGGCTCCCGAATTTTACCTGTTATTTGTTCTGGAATCCTTATTAAAGTTTGAACCTAAAAGCAGTAAAGCTCTCATATGGCTTCTCTCTGTCCAGATATTCACTCGAGATATTCTCAGTGACCGGAAATGTAAAAGCCCTGGGTCCCTGCAGCCTACCTTTTCATAGACAGGAAAGTACCGGGTTTTAGCTTTCTTCACAGCTGAAGCAAGGCCTTCCTCTTTTTCCTTAGGAGGTTGGAACGGGGACGCCATTATTGGAAACATCAGGTCCAAGGTGCCGTCAGTGTACATGTCGATCCTGGCAAAACACCATGACACATTCTGAGAGGAACTTTCGAGTACAGGGTTTCCTAATCACATCCTTCTATGGTGAAAATAGATGTTGGAGCAAATGACTTTTGATTCTCCTCCTTAAACTTCAGCTCTCATGAATGATTTCTGTTCCAGAACCAGCCAAGTGGCCAGGATATAGTAGGGTCTCTGGAAAAGTTTACTGAATAATAGGATGTATGAAAGAATTCATGGCCGGGCTCGGTGGCTCAGCCTGTAATCCTGCGCCTTTGGGAGGCTGAGGTGAGTGGATTGCCTGAGCCCGCGGGTTCGAGACTCGCGTGGGCAGCGAGACCTCATCTCTACAATAAATCAAAAAATCAGCCGGACGTGGTAGCACATGCCTGTAATTCCGGCTACTTGGAAGGCTGAGGCGGAAGGATCGCCGGAGCCCAGCAGGTCGAGGCTGCGGTGGCCGGGAGCGGCGACCGCACTCCAGTCTGGGCAACAGAGTGACACTCCAACTCAAAAAAAAAAAAGAAGGAATTTATGAATGCCTCTAAGTTGAAATCTGCCATATACAAATAATTGGATTATTATGACTTTAAAAACTGAACTTGGCCAAGCACAGTGGCTCATGCCTATAATCCCAGTACTTTGGGAGGCCGAGGCAGGAGGATCACTTGAGCCCAGGAGTTCAAGACCAGAGTGGGCAACATAGTACAACCTCATCTCTACACAACATCAAAAAATTAGCCAAGAGCAGTAGTGTGCACCTGTAGTAAAAGTTACTTGGGAGTCTAAGGCGGAAGGATCACCTGAGCCCAGGAGGTCAAGGCTGCAGTGAGCCATGATTGTGCTACTGTACTCCAACCTAGGTGACAGAGTGAGATCCTGACTCAAAAAATAAATAAATAAAAATAAATTTAAAAAATAAAACTGAACTCAATGAAGTTTACCAAAAGTGCAAAAATATTTGTACCAGAACCTTTCATTTTAGTTAGAGAAGATATGCAATTTTTTTTTTTTTAGTTGGAGCCTCACTCATTCAGGCTGGAGTGCAGTGGCATGCACACTCATGGCCACCCCAGCATCAACCTTCTGAGCTCCAGCTATCCTTCTGCCTTAGCCTTCCAAGTAGACGGAACTACAGATGCACGCTACCATGCCTGGCTATTTTTTATTTTATTGTAGAGATGAGGTCTCGCCAAGTTGCCTGGACTGGTCTCAAACCCGCGGGCTTAGGCAATCCACTCGCCTTGGCCTCCCAAAGTGCTGGAATTACAGGCTGAGTCACCGAGCCCAGCTGAAGATATGCAATTTAACAAGTCTTTTGTTGACCTGACAACAGAGAAATAAAAAATTAATTTCCTAGAGAGGTCAGACAAACAGTTCTATTCCATTCCCTTTAAAGTTTTTTCTTTCATTGACAAATACTAAAAAAAAAGTTATTATTATTATTATATAAATATAATATATTTACAATATTTATTTATATTTATATAATAATATAAATTTATTTATATAAGAATATAAATATAAATAAATATTATTATTATTTACTGGCTTTTGGTGCAGTCACAGTGTGCTAGTTATCTCTACAAATGTGTCTTCCCCACTATGCACTAATTGCCCAATTAATTTGCTTTAATGATTGTCTATAGTCTTTGCCTTTCCTTTTAACTGCATATCAGAAAAGAATGTTAGCCAGGTATGGTATTGCATGCCTATAATTCCAGCTATCTGGAAGGCTGAGGAGGGAGGTTTATTTGAGCCCAAGAGGTCGAAGTTCAGTGATTTATCACAGAAACAAAGAACAGAGTACCATATGTTCTCTCACTCATAAGTGGACCTTGAACAATTATTATAATACTATAAGAAAGGGATTGGCAGTAGTGGGAAACTGTCAGGAGAGGGGGGCGGGATTGGCAGTTGAGGGAAACTGCTAGGGGAGGGAGGGGCATACCTCATCAACAAGGGTACCTGCATAATCAATGTTTGTATACCTAACCCTGAATTGTACCCCAAATCTTTATAATAATAATAATAAAAGAGGTTGAAGCTGTGGTGAGTCGTGATCATGCCATTGCACTGCAGCCTGGTTGACAGAGTGAGATCCTTACTTGAATAAATAAATAAAAAGAATGATGGAGCCAGCTCAGTAGTGCATACCTCCGCTCCCAGCTACTCAGAAGGTTGAGGCAAGAGGATCACTTGAGCCCAGAAGTTTGAGACCAGCCTGGGCAACATAGTGAGACTCTGTCTCTAAAAAATAAAGAATTTTTTAAAAGAATACTGTATTTCATTGTCCTATTTGAATTACAAATCATTTTTCTTCCATGTTAGATTGTCATCTGGCCCACTTGGAGTCTATTACAGTTCATGCCTGACCTAGAGAAAAAGAATATTAATGACACTCTCTATAGCTTAGGACACGTATCTTGGAAAAAAATTATGGCTATTGTTTAAATCCAATTTTAAGATATGCATCAAAACAATAAAAAACAGGTCCCTTTTCATATTAGTACTGATAGCATTACAAAAGGATCATATTCAAACATAGTTTGATGGTGCTTTTTTGTCACATACCATTGGAATTGCAGGTTGGCATGACTAAGTCTGTTTAAAGATGGAGATATGGGATATCACTATCTGCACTATGAGTAGTACACGAAAAGAGAAGCTGGGGCATACCAGGTCTAGCAAGACATCTCTCCTCTCCCCACTTCTCTTCTCCTCTCAGCCTAGTCTGAAAGGGACACCCAAACCAGGTCTCAGTTGGTGCAGGACTTCTGAAGCTTGGGAAAGAACCATGTGCGGGCACAAACGCTACAGTACCTGACTCTTTCCTTCAGGTCCTTCCCATAGAAGTCGTACTTAGCGGCGAGGTAGCTGAGGATGGCTCTCGTCTGAGTCAATGCCATTCCGTCAATTTCAACCAAAGGCACCTGGCCGAAAAGCAGGCGTCCATCTGGGGTTTGGGCAAAGAGAGGTTAAGGTACGCTTTTTCAATGGTTGCTATAAGTCTACAGGATGAGTCACTTCTAATTTCTGAATGATTTTTAGTTTTTATCAAAGTGATGAATTAAAGACCCCAGTTGTTGACAAAATACCTACCATTTGCTTCATGTAAAATTTGAGATTTATTTATTTATGCATTATTAAACAATTCATAATGTTTAATGCATTGTTGTCTGTTGGTTAATCATGATTATTTAAGATTTTCCATGGGTATTATAACCATGTTAGAGTATGGATGCTTCTGGTTCTCAAAGTTTAGGGTGCAGGAGAATCATCTGGGGTGGGGGTGTTAAAAATACCCACCACACTTCCCAGGTCCACTGATTAATAGGGTCTAGGAGTCTGCGTTCTTTAAAAAACACACCAGGCATCACTCTGGGTAGACATGGCAGCAGGATGGGTGTGACAAAAAGAACCCAGGCAGCCTTGGGTTCAAATGTCAACTTTAGCTCTTTCCAGCCATGTGGCTTTCAGCAAATTACTCATCTGGGCTTCAGCATTCTTTCTTTAGAATAGTAAGAATCAGTAATCAGTAATCTATGTTTGGTAACATCAAGTTCTCTTTTTTGCAAGCAACTGCACATATAAATAACACATTGGAAGATAAATGACAAATATTGCTCTTTTCCTGGGGTCTTGAAGAAATGAATAGCTTTCACTATTTCCATAAGCACCTTCACATGCAGGAAGCAGAGTTCACCAGTGCACTGGCAATGGCTAAATCAGTTTTTCCAGCTTCTAAAACTGCTCCCCTTGATTTGATGACAGGCAGCAGAAGATGTGGGAGGAACACCTCCACAAGAGCCAGTGATGGCCTTCCAGAGAGCAGTATTCCTGTGTAGCTGAATATACTTAGGCAGGTGTCTAACTCCTCTGAGTTGTTTCCTGACCTGAAGCATTATGTCCTGCTCATCCTATCCAGATTCTCTGAATAGAAATAAGACTGTGCTTTGGCTATGCTTTGGAAATATTAGTCCTATAATTCATGGAGAGGCTGCAAAACCTCCATCGACTAAAGGTACTTCTACATGTATTCAATATTGAATGGGTATCAATATTGAAAGCCAGGCACTATGCCACTTCTCGGGAGTGATCCAAATGTTCATTAGAAGTGATGCCTGGCCGGGCATGGTGGTTCAAGCCTGTAATCCCAGCAAGAGGACTGAAGAGGTGAGAGGATTGCCTGAGCCCAGGGATTCCAGACCAGCCTGGGCAACTTGGTGAGACCTCATCTCTACAATATATCAAAACATTAGCCAGGCACGGTAGCACGTGCCTGTAGTTCCATCTACTTGTAAGGCTGAGGTGGAAGGATTGTCTGAGTCCAGCAGGTCGATGCTGGGATGACGTGAGCGTGCCACTGCATTCCAGCCTGGGCAACAGAGTGAGACTCTGACTCAAAAAAAAAAAAAAAAAGTGATACCTGCCTCTGGGAACATATGGTCTTCTTCAAAGGGATTTTTAAAAATTTCAGATCAAGAGTGAAGGAATCATTTAGTTCAATCCCCTCAAATTATAGACAAAGGTATTGCAGAGGTCAAGGGAGATGAATGTAATTCACCCAAACTCACACAGTCAGGGGACAGCCAAGGCAACAGAAGGAGGCCTCCTAACTCCCAGTCCAGTGCTCTCTCACAAATAACAGTAAAGCCCAGGAGACAGGTCAAGAGTTGGAGGATTTCGGAGGCTGGAGGAACATTTCTTGCCGGAAATGCTCATACAAGAGTTTCTAGGATCCATTCACTTATTCAATATGTATGTTTCAACGCCAACTGTATACCAGGGACTGTTCTTGTCTGAGGTGCAGTAGTGCAGGAAAAAAGAGGAAGTGTTTCAGAGGGATTCCAGATAATAAAGTTCCTGGGCAAGAACTGAGGAAGGGGTAGACAGGTCCTACTTACTCAATAAGATCTTCTGGTACATTACAGTCTACAACTATAGAATTCTTTTCATTTCATCGTAAGGAGACAGAGATGCAGAGAAGGTAAAGGTCTTGCCCAGAGTCATACAGTTTATAAGTGGCAGTTGTGTTAACTACTAGGTGAATGTCCTCCTTAAAATCAATTTGTGTTAACCTCATGTGTTTATCAGCAATAGTGAGGACACCCAGGTTTCCTTAGATAAGAAAAATAACGTTATGGCTGTTAGAAGTGTATGTATTCATCTTGACTCTCAGTATGATAAATGTTTCTGGGGAACTGGTATGCTTTAGAACTCTGTCTTGAGTCAAAATTTAATCCAATGTGGATGCTTTCCATAGTCTTGACTCTGGTCTAATAAAATGGTTTCTATTAACCTGCTAGTGAAAAAGTGTTAAACAAACAAACAAAAAAGATACCTGCACACACATGTTTGTTGCTGCATTATTCACAATAGCAAAAACATGGAACAAATCATACTGCCCATTGAAAGTGGACTGGATAAATAAAATGTGGTACATATACATGATGAAATATTACACAGCCAAAAAGAAAAACAAAAGTATGAACTCTGCAGCAACTTGGATGGATTTAGAGTCTATATGATTTATCACAGAAACAAAGAACTGACTACCACATGTACTCACTCATAAGTGGACCCTGAACATTTAACAAAACAGTATAAGAAAGGGATTGGCAGTAGTGGGAAACTGCCGGTGGGAGGGCTGGGGGAACGGGTTACACAACACCAATAAGGGTACCTAATCTCAAACCAGGTGAAGTGGGGACCAAAGGGAGGCCCAAACTTTACCTGTATGATGAGCACTTGTATACCTAATCCTGAACTGTACCCCACATCTTTAAAATAAAAATAGAAAAAGTAGATGTGGGCTAGGTGCAGTGGCTCACACCTGTAATCCCAGCACTTTGGGAAGCCAAGGCGAGAGGATTGCCTGAGTCCAGAAGTTCGAGACCAGCCTGGGCGCCATGGTGAGTCCTTGTCTCTACAAAAACCAGAAAAATTCACCAGGTGTGGTGGTGTGTGCTTGTCATCCCAGCAGGTTGAGGCTGTGATTGTGCCACTGTACTAGACAGAATGAGAGTCTGACTCAAAAAAAGAAAAAGGAACAAAGAAAGAAAATAAAGAAAAAGTGAATGTGATCATGAGAACTGGAGAATATCTTAGGTCAGATTCACCCTCCCTCTGCCCCCTCCTCTCCAACCCACTGGATCATTATTTAAGATTGCTTAAAGGATTTTTTGGTGGAATGATGAGTATTGAACCAATCAGCACTAGTCAACCTATGGGATCAAATTACTGAGGTCACCATGACGACCTACTTAATGAGTTTGGCTAAGGCAGATGACACACTTGGCTGTGTGCCAGGGACACAGCAAACAGCCATTTGATGTTAGTAGTCATGCTCTGTGCTTGCCTTTTCTACTACTTGCCACTCTAAAGCTCTGTGTTCTTAATCATAGTAAATATTTCCAGAATCAAGCTTTTATTCTTTCCAATAAGATTGAATAAATCTAAGCTCACCCTTCTGCACCTTCTCATATTGTTCTCTTGTTTCAAAAAGTTCTTCTTCAAACTAGATCAAGGAGAGAGAGAGAGATACATTATCATATAACTTTTAGGCCTTCAAGAAAAAAAGAGAGAAACACGGTATTAAATTCCCAAGGTCTTCCAGATTAAAATTTTAAAGGAAATAACAAATGTATCCACTAGTACATGGCTGAAAATTCTGACAGAGTGTGTGTATAGATAAGTTTAGACCACCATGGCACTGGCAGTTCTTTCTGGGTTTTGTCTACTTAAAGGATACCCCCAAGCCCTCATTCTTATTTTTCTTTTTCTTCATCTTGTTTCTCCCCTCTCTCCAAACTCTTGTTTTTTCTCTGACTCCCCCAAGGATTTCTCCTCTTCCCATTTCTCTCTTTTCTTCTCTCTCTTCTGTGTTGCTCTCGCTCCATACCGGGACAAATTAATTTTCTTTTTGATGTTCACATATTCAAAGAGAAGGACCCAGAAATCATTACTTAGGCGAGGTTATCATAATTTACTGATGAAGTTTCTAAAGCTTTTGTGAGAAAGATTGATTTTTTTTAATCCTCCAAACCTTGAGATGGGTTGGAGTAAGGTGACCAGTGTCGGGAGACACCCCTAAAGGGAAAAGAGGGAAATGAAGCTCCCAGCTAGTGGCCGTAGAGCTATGTGACTGAGGTGAGGAGTGGAGGTAGAGTGGGAAAGACCTCAGATAGTCAGCTGGTGCCAGTGGCAGAACAAGGCAGATGTGGATCTCCTCTCTCCTTTGTCCTGGGATGATCTGAGACCTTTTCAGCTCCTATGAAGCTTCCAGAACACCCCTCAGTATCCCACCTCCTCCCTAGCCTACCACCCACCCAGGACCCCATCCCTCCCTCACCTCTTACAAAGGAAGTGGTTGGTTAGAAAGTAAGAGCAAGCAGAGCCTGAAGGCACGCACCATCCTGAAGTTTGAAGGGGAAAGGGAATGGCTTCAATCCCACCCAAGTTATTCTCCTTCCTTTTCCCAGTTGGGAACCAACCTCTACTCCAGCTGCGGCCAGCAGCCAGCGGATGGACTCCATCCTGCCCCTGCCAGGAAAGTAGTAGAGCTTGGGTTTGGCTGCCATAACTCCTGCCTTGGGGATCTCTAAAGGACAAAATAAAAAATATATACATATGTTTAAACAACTGTAATGCAGTGACCCCAAATCTGAGAGGGCTTGTGGATAGTGTTTACCTATACAAAAGAAGTCACCTGGAGGTCCAGCAGGGAAAAACTTTGGTTTACTAAAACTTATGGGAGGCACTGATGGCAGCAGGTCGGTGAAGAATCTGCACTTCAGGGCTGTATAGCAAGCAGTTTTATAATCAAAGCAATCAAGTTAAGCATTCAAATTCCCATATGATGCGATGCGCACAATTACGTTGATTGAGCATGATGACTACATTGTTTTCAGCTTTGCTTGATCACCTGCATTCCATGACTCATTACTGGTAATATGCATACCTTTCAGAGGCCACTCCCTGAAGGAGGGGGCAGGAAGAAGCCAAGTATAAGCGAGAGAGTCCATGTCCGGACAATACCCCACCACAGCGAACTAACACCTATGGTATGTCTCCATTTATAGCAATGCCAAAATAGGTAAAACAAAACAATTGTTCAGGATACACATATAGGAGGGCCAACGATGAAGAAAAGCAAAATAATAATAAAAATAATAATAACCACAGAAACAGGATAATTGTTACTTCTAGTGAAGAGAATAGGGTTGTGATTGGGGAGGGCATTCAAGGTTTCTGGGATGCCAACAATGTTTTATTTCTCGAGCAGAATTAGTAGTCTATATAATTTGTCTTAAAATTGCACATAAATGTGTTTGCACTCTATAAATGCTCTAGCTCACAATTTAAGAAAAAAGAACAAGCTATACATAATAAGCTATCAAGATATTCTGTAGAGTTGAGAGATTGCCACTGATATTTTGAGAAAGGAACCAGGAGTTAAAGTAAGAGTTTCCAGAATGATCCTGCAAAAGAAAATGTTTTCTGACAGCAGCAAGGAGGCAGGCCTGTTGGGATTGACACATTCAGTGAGAACTAGACACTGATTTCTGTCACAAGACCTTCCTGAACGCTAGGACCAGCACAGACATAGGCCTAGTCAGCACCAGGATTCTAGTCCTTATCTAGTCACCAACGAGCTGGTAACCTTAGACTCAACTCATACAACCTCTGTCCCCCTTCATGTCCTCATGTGTAATTAGGAAGAATTACACGAGGTGACTTGCAGTCTTTGAGAGGAGAATAGTGATAATGTCAGCATGCCTAGTAGCACTTTCTACTTCATCCTTGCAAAAACCACACTGGCTATTCTGCTTGTGACCCTGCTATCTCATGGGATTATTGAGATGATCAAATGAGATTAAATAAAAGTCAAGTGCTTTGAGAACTCTAAAGCTCTAGACCCACTTAGAGGATTGTTGGGTCTCCTTTTCTCACCGTTGACTCTACCACCCCATGTGCAACAGCAAGTGCTTTTAGGGGACATCAAAAATCCCTACCACTAACACAGAACATGTGGCCCCATGGCTTAGTGGGTGTTCAGGCAGCCTGGGGGCCTCAGCTGCCCAGGGGGGCACTATCTGTGGGCCTCATCTGGGTAAGCAGCCAGGGTGCCAAACGCCATGACCAAGCTGGGGTTTGACTTGAGTTTCGTTGCTACTTGAGCTACTTACAAGAAAGTAAAAGACCCAAACATCAGTAACTCAGTTTAGGATGAGAAATTTAACTATTCATATTCACAATCATACAACGACAAATCCAATCTGGTTTCCAAGTCTTTGCAGGCGTTTGGAAGCCTTTCTTCCCTGTGACTGTCCTGGTTGTCCTGTTCTGTTATGTGCTGTGTTTATGGTTTAACTCAAGGTTTAACTCCTTACTTGCCATGGTCTTGTTACTCCCTGGAGTCCACCCAACACAAGTTACTGTTAAGACTCAGTCCTTTTACATTGTTTCTTGGGCTACTCCATGTTGAAAATTTCAGGAACTTTCTAAAAACATAACACTTTATTGTTTTGGGAGACACTACAATAAAAAGGCACTTTGCTAACCCTGAGTAGAGGAACAGTGTGGAGGTTCAGTGACTCACAACTAACAAACCTTAACATGAACGTTACAGTGAAATGGACTGTGGAGAAAATACAAACAGAGGAAGAAGGGAGACTGTGCCCTGTTGTGAATGTCTCCCCAACAAGAGAAGTCCTGAATTCTCTCCTCCAGCACCCCAAGTGGGAGTTAAGGAGTTGCCACACTCTCAGAATTCAAAAGGAGGGGCACAGAGGCACTCACAGACACGCCAAAGGCACCACAGGGCAGCACACACAGTGGCTTCCAGCAGTGGAAAAGTCACCTTCCAGATGGGCCATGTTCCAGGAACCAACCAGGTGCAGGGAGTCAACAAGGCAAAAGAAACTGGACAATCGACCAGCGATTCAAGCTGTCAGAGGATTCCATCCAGGTCTCCCTCTTGTTGCCTTCTAACAAAAATATAGCAATGCTGGTGGAGTTGAATATCCAGGGCTCTCCTAAGAAGCACCCTCTCTCCACTGTCCTTTGAGTACACATACCTCCAACCATCTTGACCCCTCTCCACCTGCTCTGAGAGGCAGGAAAAGGCTGTAAGTCTGGCGGGGGCTGGTCTGATTGATTCCTGTGGTTCTGTCTCTGTGAAACCCCTAACCACACCAAATTCCACTGGGAACAAATTCTAGGATGAAAGAACATGGGCACAGGAAATACTGCTGAAAAACTTTATATAGTGATTCTATAAAAAGCCTCATGGAATGTTGTCCTTTAGGTTGTCCTGTGAATCCAGATAAGGTCATTTCTGGTAGCTTCCAGAAAGCTATTTCTAAGCAGTAGTCACTTAAAACACAGGCTGGCTAGTCATTCTTCTGCCTGGTTATTTTCTTAGTGATTACAACTCTCACATCTGGTAGCCCACAGGAAATGGGTGTCTCTAAGTGTCATGATGTGCCGGCTGCAGATATTAGATCTGACCCCAGAGACCAGGGCAAGAGGGTGACATAGTAATGGCTATGCCTTGTGCCTGGAGGGGCAGTAAAATGCTGTCCTAAAATGATCAAAAACAGGGCAAGCTTCTTGCTGACATTGCAGAGTCAACACTCTAAGGGATGCTGAGATAGTAGCCTTTGGAGGTGGTAAACTAGATTAGTGGGGGACCAGCAACATCAGACAAGTAGACATGGGTCTGGGTCCCATGGACAGGATGTAGCTTTTCCTTTGGGAGACATGGTGTCACTGAGTGAGAGGGGAAATCTCTGCTCCTTGGGATAGAACCTCCTGGGTTTGTGTTAGCAACTGAGGGCCCAGATGTAAACCTGCTCCTATTCACTGGCTCTATGGCAATCCCAATACCTTATTATGTATGATTCTCAAATGCAAATGATAAGTAGGTGCTAATATATTTTTTTCTTTCTCTCTCTCTCTCTCTCTTTTTTAAAGTCAGGGTCTTACTCTTTGTCCCAGTCTGGAGTGCAGTGGTATGATCATGGCTCACCATAGTCTCAACCTCCTGTACTCAGGAGACCCGTCCACCTCAGCCTCCCGAGTACCTGGGACTACAGGCATGCATTTGTAGAGATCTCATTACGTTGCCCAGGCAGGTCTTGAAATCCTGGGCTCAAGCTATCTTCCCACTTTAGCCTCCCAAAGTGTGGGATTACAGGCGTGAGTTATTGCATCTGGCTGATATGTCCTTCTTTTAAAGACACGGGGGGGGGGCAGCTTTATTTTTACTTATTTATCTTTTAGAGACAGGGTCTCATGGTGTTATGCAGGCTGGAGTATTGTGGCACAAGCATAACTCACTGCAGCCTTGAACTTCTGACCTCAAGCAATCCTCCCACCTTAGCCTCCTGAGTAACTGGGACTACAGGTGTGAAACACCACGCCTGGCAAATATTCTGCTATGTTGTCCAAGCAGGTCACCTTGGCCTCCCAGAGCACTGGAATTACAGGCATGTGTGACTGTACTTGGCCCTCCAGTGGGCTTTAGAGACACGAGTCCTCACTATTGTTATATGAGTTTATCCAGTCTCTCTAATCCTCAGTCTCTTAATCCCTAAAATAGGGGTGGTGGTCTTACAATAACTCAGAGAGTTATTGTAAGAGCTATGGATGGAGCCAAGCAATAGATAAAATATGTACTGATGTGTCTGACCCATTTCAAGTAGAGTCCTTCTTCCCTCTTTAAACAAATTATAAGCAGATTTAGTGTTTTCTAGAGTATCTTTTGCTAAGATTGTCTTGCTAGTCTTCTGTGTCTTGTATAAATGTTTGTTGCAAATGAAATTGATATTTTCTAAAAGGAAGCTAATACATTTTAGCCATTGCAATACAAAGTATTTTAAAAGTTAAGATCCAGGCCAAGCATGGTAGCTCACACCTAGCATCCCAACACTTTGGGAGGCCATGGTGGGAGGATTGCTTGCGCCAGGAGTTAGAGATAGCCTGGGCAACACAGTGAGACCTAATCACTACAAAAAAAAAATTTTTTTTTAAATAGTTAGGAGTGGTGGTGCACACCTATAGTCCAGCTGATCAGAAGACTGAGGTGAAAGGATTGCCTGAGCAGGGAGGTCAAGGCTGCAGTAAGCCATATTCTGCACTCCAACCTGGGTGACAGAGTGAGATTCTGGTTTTTTTAAAAAGTCAGATCTTCTGGTGTGGCTTCTGCCTTCATTTTGTGATTTGCAAGCATGATTGGAGCCTGTCTGTGGCTCTTTCTTGACTTTGTGGGAGTGCAGTTTGAAAGTTCATGTGGCACCAGTGGTTCCCCTACTTCCCTTCTGCCTGCCTCTTCAGTGTTCTCAAGGCATGTGAGAGATGGAAGGATGTTAACTTCACAGGCCAGGCTGTTAAAAACCAGCAACACAAACTAAAACCAGTCACCCCTTCTTGTAAAAATCCCAGCTGATGTTTGTATGCCCCATAAATAGCTGGCTCTGGCCACCCCACCACTGTACCTAGCCTCTTGGCTTCAGCTCCATGTAGTTCTAAATGGGCAATGGATGGGATCAACCGGAGGGTGTCAGAAAACCCTCAGCAGGACTCTGGACCCCACCCAGCTCCTCCCAGGAGGAGCTGTTCCTCCTAGATAGCAGAGCACCCAGAAGAGGTCTACATATCTTACAATCGCACACCCAGCCAAGAGCCAACTGCTCTCCTTGGGTTCCACGACAAAATTCTAACACCGAACTTCCATGAGCTCCTGGAAGGCAGGATCAGGTCTCACTTCTTTCACCCCCTATGGAACCAACCCAGCATTGTCCCAGACACAGCAGCTGTGCAATATGTATTTTGAATACTGTCCAGGCACCACTTCGGGATACCAGCTTCTAAACTTGATAATATCCCTGTGTTCATTCTTTTGTTCTTTCTTTCAACATCAACATGTTTTAAGCTTCTACTATGGATAAGCACTAGGTTAGGAACTCGAGGCATACAAAGATAAATAAGATGTAGTTTCTGCCATCAAAAACATCCAGAATACTATAAGGTTAAGTCAGAATGAAATAAGTGTTTAATAAAAGTAACAATGAAGGCCAGACATGGTTGCTCATGCCTATCATCCCGGCACTTTGGGAGGCTGAGGTGAGAGGATCGCCTGAGAACAGGAGTTTGAGACCAGCCCGGGCAACATAGCGAGACCTTGTCTCTATAAAAAAAATAGATATTTTAAAAAATAAGCCAAGCGCGGTGGTGTGTGCCTGTATTTACAGCTACTCAGGAGGCTGAGACAGAAGGATTGCCTGAGCCTAGGAGGTCGAAGGTGCAGTAAGCCGTGATTGTGCTACTGCACTCTAGTGTGAGTGACAGAGTAAGACACCAAATCAAAAAAGAAAGAAAAAAAGGACGATATGACATCACAGTAGTTGAATGAGTATATTAAATATAAATTTGCTTGTCTGACCTCCTACCCCTTTCCTTCTCATGGCATTATGGGTTGAGGGCCTAAACCAGGTCCTCTAATTCTTTTTCCTTGACCGCTAATGAATTTCAACAAAGATTAGGATAAACCGCAGCTTTGTCTGTGGTTTGTTTATGCTTCAGAAAGTAAACCCAATTATTCTCATTGTTTAAAAATGCATTGCCAAAGCTTAAGAAACAGGTGAACAGGTGCACCGGACATATGCATTTAATCTGCGGAAAATGAAGAAGCAGGAAACAAAGGAGTGGTGTTTCCTGGTTTCCCCCCCAAATGCCAACACTCTGAGAACTTGGCTGCTGAAGACCCAGGACTTGAGAAGTCACACCGTGCAGGTACTCAAGCCCATCTCTTCACCCCTGGTTTGTCTGATGTTGAAATTGGCCCGAGGTACTGAATTAAACAAACCTGGTTTGCTAAGTTGGCTCCTTGCATGGGTCTTGTGACCCTGGGCACTGAGCCCCGTCTCTCAGGGCTCGCAAGCTCCCCTTTGTGCAGCTTCTCCCAAAGTTAGCTGGCAGTAGGATTGCCCCCCTGCACCCAGGGCCTGGGAACATGTCTAAGGTGGGCTGAGCAGAAAGCAGTGATGACCTTTGGCTAGCAGGAGTATGGTTCTTTTTTTCTTTTCATGTTTTTTTTTTTTTTTTGAGTTGGGGTCTCACTCTGTCACTCAAGCTAGAGGGCAGTAGCATGATCACAGTTCACCTTAGCCTCGACTTCCTGGGCTCAGGCAATCCTTCTGCCTCAGGCTCTGACTCAGTAGCTCTGACTGGGACAGAGATTCTGTGCTCCTAACAGGCTCCCAGAAGCCACTGCTGCTTGCCCAAAAATCACACTTCTGGAGGACATCATCCACTTCGATCAGAAACAGGTCTGACTGCTTTCCTCACACGTGCATATTGCCACAATCTAGAGAGGTGTGTGTGTGTATGCGTGTGTGTGTGTGAGTGTGTGTGTGTACGTGGCATGCTTTGAGTCCTTGCATTTAACAGTTTGCACATATCATCTCATTTCCACATCTTAACTAGCCAAATGAATTAAGCACCATTAGCCTTACTGTACAAATGAGGAAACTGTGGCTCCAAGCATTTAAGGAACTCACTCAAGTGAGAGGTAGAGCTGAGATCTGAGCCTGGGTCTTTTTTTCCCAGTACCCAGAGCATCACTCAGCTTAACACGTTAGGGTAAATGTGCTCTTCCACATTTTCTAAGAGATCTTGGGCCTTTTTTTTTTTTTCTATGTCATGACTGGGCACATTGGCTTACTCCTATAATCCCAGTGCTTTGGGAGGCCAAGGTGGGAGGATTGTTTGAGCCCTGGAGTTTGAGACCAGCCTGGGCAACACAATGAGTCCTCATCTCTGCAAACAAAAAATAGAAAATTTAGCCAGGTGTAGTCGTACTTGCCTATAGTCCCAACTACTTGGGAGGCTGAGGCGGAAGGATTGCCTTAGCCCAGGATGCCGAAGTTGCAGTGAGCTGTAATTATGCCACTGTACTCCAGCCTGGGCAACAGAGTGAGACCTCAACTAGAAAATAAAAATAAAAAATAAAAAGTGGGGTGAATAAGTGGTGAAGTGCTGGAGTTTCATCTGACTGAGGAGAGAGAAAGCTCAAGGGAGGAGAAGGTTTAGAGAAATATGAGCAAATTCCTCATGTGAGGTCATCTTTTTTTTTTTTTGAGTTGAAGTCTCACTCTATCGCCCAGACTGGGGTGCAGTGGCCACTCCCGGCCACCGCAGCCTCGACCTGCTGGGCTCCGGCGATCCTTCCGCCTCAGCCTTCCAAGTAGCCGGAATTACAGGCATGCGCTCCCACGCCCGGCTGATTTTTTTGATTTATTGTAGAGATGAGGTCTCGCTGCCCAGGCGGGTCTCGAACCCACGGGCTCAGGCAATCCACTCACCTCAGCCTCCCAAAGCCCGGGATTACAGGCTGAGCCAGGGAGCCCAGCTTGTGAGGTCATCTTTATTGACACTTTTTCAAGGGAGGAATTCCTAGGACACAAGGCTTCCTTCAATTCCCAAATTTAACAAAGTCAGATGTGTAGGTTCCAGTCCTGGGGCAAGATTGGGAAGAGATATCAGGGTCCTCAACTCTAAAATGAGAGTCTGGTTTGTAATTAGGTGATCTCCTTGGTTTCGTTCAGTTCTAACAACCCCTCTGACCGTGTTTCTCCTTCCACGTCTTAATTCTTTTCCCTGTGCTCATGTCTGAGAACTCGCCCTGGAAAGACAGCCCATCTCCTTGTGGTGAAATTCTACTGACAATCTTAACAGTCATCCTGAACAATGGAGATAAAACAAGACATATTTTCATCAATTACCTCAAAAGTTAGGCAAAAATAGGCTTTTAGTGAATTTTCTGCATAACAAAAAATGTTAGGGGCTAATTTAAGAAGCTTTTGCAGATGTTTTGAGTCAGAATACGAGATGTTAATTCTAAACCCATAGAATTGACTATAGAATATTTAGACATTAGAACAGAGTACAGCATGTAGAATATTTCTATTACCAATAGAAATATCATTACCACTCACTTTGGCTTCTCTCATGGATCAGAATCTTTGTTACAACCAGCAAATAAGAATTTTCACTGGATTTACATTTTCCAGTTTAGAAAGATGAAGCATCATTTTTGCTTCAGAGAAAAGTTATTTTAAAGTTGGAAGGGCCAGGCTCAGTGGCTCAGCCTGTAATCCCAGCACTTTGGGAGGCCAAGTCGAGTGGATTGCCTGAGCCTGCAGGTTTGAGACCAGCCCGAGCAACTTGGCGAGACCTCGTCTCTACAATAAATCAAAAATTAACTGGGCGTGGTAGCACACGTCTGTAGTTCCGGGTACTTGGAAAGTTGAGGCAGAAGGATCAACTGAGCTCAGCAGGTTGAGGCTGCAGTGACTGTGAGCGTGCCACTACCCTCCAACCTGGGTGAAAGTGAGACTCCAACTCAAAAAAAAAACACAACAATATTAGCAACACAACCAGACGTTTTGGTATAGCTTTATTATAACTTCAGTATAAAGTTACAGGGATTCTTACTTACTTCTATTTTCCTACCATATGACATTTCAACAAAAGATTGAATTTGTTGGATTTGACATGTTGCCAACCAACACGGTCTCCTACATGGTCCCAGTCCCTCCAAAAGATATCTCAAGTATTTATGGAATTTTTACTGCAAAAACAACCAAACAATATTACTGTGGGGGAGAGAGGCAGTCACTCATGTAGTAAGGTGATTAAGAAGGTTAGGTCTATTTCAAGCTCCTATACTAAGTACCTTCTCCAGAGAGCCCTCTATTCCATTTTCAGAAACTAAATTTCCTTTCAATTAGGGTCTAATGGACTGATTCATATTCTCAAAACTCATAAGAGATTGATTTATACCCACAAGGCTTACAAATCACTTAGATGAAAAATATACCTGAGTCAAGAAAGAGGCTTTCCTCTACCCAGGTTTTGGAGGCTGCTTGGAGAATAAACAGAGAGAGCCACCACATGGCCCATTGCTGCTGAAAAACCGGGGCGGATCCTAGAAAAGTGTGTGTCAGGACTTAGAGAACCCCTGATTCTCAACTCATCATAGTTCCCTGGAGAAGCAGGACCTGGTGGAAGACCTCAGTGCCAGATCATTTGAATTGGACTGGATAAAGAAAATGTGGTATTTATACACAATGGAATATTGCCCAGCCATAACGGATGGAGCTAGAGACAGTCATACCTGGTGATCTGTCACAGAAACAAAGAACCAAATACCACATGTTCTCACTCATAAGTGAGACCTGAACATCTTTCACAATAGCACAAGGAAGGGATTGGCTAGTCAGGAATACTGCTAGGAAAGGAGGAAGGCACATAACAACACTAAGGGTACTTGGTCCTAAACCAGGGAAGTGAGGACAAGTTGGGCCCAAATTTCACCTGCACGTAGATTACTAATCCTGACTTGTACTCCACATCTTTATAATAAAATAAAGTAAAAAATACATGGAGTAGATACTCAGACACAGGAAGATTTAATTTACCCATTATGCATCATGGCACGATGTGGCTGGTGCCTGTGTCCTTTTCAATGGGGTACAAACATATTTTAGACTGGCCTAAGGAGGAAAAAAATGTAATGGCTCAAAAATTAATAGATGTTTTTCAGTTCTACTAAGTATTTATGTCAACCAGTCAACCAAAACACCACTTTTAAACACTCTTATATACTTATTTTTGAAACTACGTGTAATGTGTGGAGGCACTTTAATATGTCTGATATCGTGCATAATATGCACAGGCAATGAAAGTCTTCTTCAAAAGGCCTTGTCCGCATGTGCGTGTCTTATCTCCTTTTCATTTACATATCTACTCTGCAGAAAATATATTTCTTTCATTTGATAGAGGCAAGTTTTGCAATAAAGCATCAAATTAACCATAAAGTTAAAACAGTTGACTATAAACTGCAAATTTGGCAGCAAACTATTATAGCAATCCAACCAAGCCCCAGAAGAATAGATAAGAATTCTTCACTCACCTATCTCTTCTAGGCTCTTGCCTCCTCCTCGGTCCTGCAGGGAGGAGTAAGTGAGGGTTTATAACCAGGTCCTTTACTATTGAAAGCTCCGCCCCCTCAAAAGACTAACCAATGAGCATTCCAGTTTGCCCACACACCTCGGGAGCTTCATTTTACCTATTGTTTGTATGTTTGATAGTGATTGAGTTAACCCATGAGAGAAGACAGTAAGATTCCACTGGCTCATCCAACAATTATTTGCTGAATACCTCTGTGGCAGGCACTGTCTTAGGCCTCGACTTTACAACACATGACAGCATGTATATCCTATGAGGAAAGACAGGCAATATCAATATGTATTTTAAAATGCAGTTTGTTCAAAATAATAATAGCAGCAGTATATTGGATGGTACGACTTGTGGATAAGTGAAATGCGTGAAAGCCAAGTTCTGACGCACGGGAGCAATTGGGAGCACTCTGCGATGAGGTCCCTGAACTACCTGTGAATTGTACAATGCTATACAAAAGTGGTCTAAGATTAGCTGTAAATATATACTGCAAACTCCAGGGCAGCCACCAATATGTTTACAAAAAGTATGAGTGATATGCCAAGAGAGGAGAGAAAATGGAATCATATAAACGAAAAGAAAAAAGAAACAAAGAACAGGGACACAATAAAAAAGTTACAAACATGGTGGATAATCCAGTGACATCAGATATTCCTTTACATGCCAATGGTCTCTTACTTTTTTTTTTTCTTTTGAGACTTTGTTGGAGTCTCACTCTGTCAACAGCTCATCGCAGCCTCTACCTCCTGGGCTCAGGTGATTCTTACATCTCAGCCTCCCAAATAGCTGGGACTACTGGCATGTGCCACCATCCACGACTTATTTTTTGTAGAGATGAGGTCTTGCTATGTTGTCCAGGCTGGTCTCAAACTCCAGGGCTCAAGCTAACCTCCTGCCTCAGCATCCCAAAGTGCTGGGATTATAGGTGTGAGCCATTGTACCCTGATGCAAATGGTTTTAAATACTATTTAAATGTCTTTTAAATAAAAGAGACTATCGTGAATAGGTTAAAAAAACAAGATGCAACTCTATGCTGTCCAAGTATAGAGACAGCCTGATTAAGCAGATAAGAATGCTGGAGGGTGCTAAGTGCTATGATGAAAATAAAACAAGAGTATGAGAAAGTGGTACAGGGATGTGTGGAGTGCTTCATAGATCTCAGGGTCAGAAAAAGATTCCCTTGCAGGAGGATGTTTGCACTGATCGAATAAGGAGCCTGCCATGGATGTCCTGGGGCTTGGTCTTTGGGTTGAAGGAATAAAAAGCACATTCAGCCACAAGGAAACACTAGCAAATACAGACCTCCATGCTGGCTATTGTCTGTTGCAGCACCTGGCCATGGAATTGAGCCCTGCTCTCTTCTGTCCTCAAAGAGGCTAGCCCTGCACACTGCCCAAGCTGGTGGCGGACAGGAGGAGAGAGTCAGGTATTTCGTTGGGCACTCAGTCTGCTAAAGCCTGACAGGTGCTGGGTGCCCTGGCTTGTTAAGTGCTGCACTTCCTTGTGTCCCAGACACCATAGCCTCACTGTCCAGTCTTCCTCCTTTGTCTCAGTGACACGTATCTCTGCACTTTCACCCCGCTGGCTCACCTGTACTGGCTTTGGCTCCGTGAGTCCTATGTCTTCCCCCTGCTCTTTCTTGCTCCCTGCCTCAAGCTCTATTTGGGTTCATCCCCAACACTCTAGTATGTTGATTTTTTTTTTTATTTTTAAGGATAAACCATCCTGTCTCTGATCCCCCCTACTCTATTATCAAAGTCTGGGAACTCATGAAAATGGGGGAGGGGGGAGTAAAGGGAGATCTGAGAACAAAAGGGGAGAGTCTGAACCAAAAAGAGAATGTGATGAAACTGGGGTAATACCACCTGGGACAGGACGGGGAGGGGAGACTGGTTTCCAATTTAGGAAGTGAACTGCACAATTTAAGGTCATGTAACCACGAACATGAAAAACATGGGAACCTCTTTTTATTGAAACCAGACTGACCTCTTGTTTATGTTGTCCCTAATCCTTTAATTCAATGCAGAAGTCAATCTTCCTCATTAGTTTTTTCCTCAAAGAGCCAGAGTTGAGGGCCCCCTTGTGTCTAAGAGAATTATTTTTACTTTTATTTTTATTTCTTTGAGTTGGAGTCTCACTCTGTCGCCCAGACTGGAGTGCAGTGGCCGCTCCCGGCCACCGCAGCCTCGACCTGCTGGGCTCCGACGATCCTTCCGCCTCAGCCTTCCAAGGAGCCGGAACTATAGGCACGCGCTACCATGCCCGGCTGATTTTTTGTAGAGATGAGGTCTCGCCCAGTTGCCCAGGTGGGTCTCGTACCCACGGGCTCAGGCAATCCACTCACCTCGGCCTCCCAAAGCGTGGGATTACAGGCTGAGCCACCGAGCCCAGCTGTCTAAGAGAATTAAAACCCTAAAAGCAACGCTTGCAAAATGGCTTAAGGTCTACACAGCAAGCCCTAGATTCCTAGTATCAGGCAGGTTTAATATTCCTTATCTGAAATGGTTGGGATCAGAAGTTTTTCAGATTTAGGATTTTCTTTTTTTTTTTTCTTTTTGCAATATTTGCATTAAACTTACTGGCTGAGCATCCTAAATGCAAAAATCTGCAATCTGAATTTCAGATTTTGGAGGATTTCGAATTTCAGATTTGGGGTGCTCAACCTATAATGCAGACCACTGAGTTCTATCAAGTCAGTGTCTGGTTCTGACGTGTCAGTTAATCTCTAAATGAGTATAGAATGTTTCTCCTTCCTGAATTGTTCAGAAGAGCCCCCCCCCCCCCCCCCCCCCCCCCCCCCCCCCCCCCCCCCCCCCCCCCCCCCCCCCCCCCCCCCCCCCCCCCCCCCCCCCCCCCCCCCCCCCCCCC
>NW_007247202.1:254850-269169 GCF_000164805.1 Carlito syrichta
GTAAGACTGCTCTCACTTCTGTCACCAATTGCAAGTTCAGGGTTACCCAAAACCACCCTCAGGTTGAAGAATTCATTAGAAAGACTCACAGAACACATTGTTATACTCACAGCTGTGGTTTATTACAGGGAAAGTATACAGACGGAAATCAACCAAGGGAAGAGGTGCATGGGGTAGAGTCCAAGCACAGGATCCCAGATGTCCTCTCTAGGTGGAGTCATGGCAGTGTTCACATTCCTCCTGGCAACAATGTAGCATGATACACACAAAGTATTGTCTACCCAGGAAGCTTACCTAAGCCTTGGAGCTTAGAGGGTTTTTTTGTTTGTTTGTTTGTTTGTTTATTTTAATTGGGATCTCACTCCTTGGCCCAGGCTGGAATACAGTGGCACAATCATAACTCACCACAGCCTCGACTCCCTGGGCTCAGGTGGTCTTTCCTTCTCAGCCTCCAGAGTAGCTGGGGGTATTAGGCATGCACCACCATGCCTGGTTTTTTTTTTTTTTTTTAGAGATGGGGTCTCCCTATGTTGGTCTCAAACTCCTGGATCAAGCAATCTTCCCACCTCGGCCTCCCAAAGTGCTGGGATTACAGGCATGAGTCACCAAGCCCAGCCAAACCTAGAGTTTTACTGGGAGCCCATGCATGGTTGGCAGCCAAAGTGGCTGATCTGTTCCCCTCCTCCAGAGTTGAACTGACACCACATGACCCCTATTTCACATTACTGCAGGGGCTCAAAGCTCTCACCCTACATCACACTGTTACTGCCAGGCTGGCCCAAGGGCCCCAGGCAAAGACATTTCAATGGCTCAGACCCTGCCTGGCCCACACCTTTCTTGGGGCAAGGTGAAATTCTTTACTACACACTTTCCATTCCTTCTTTGTTTTGGGCACTGCAATCTGGGGCCTAGCTGGGGCTGGGCCTCCCCTCTGATGCTGCAGTCTAAGACAGTACTGTTCTTCAGGTCTGTCTGCACCAGTCACCAGCTGTTTACTCTTGCAAGAATTTTAAGTATCAGAGTGATGGCAGAGTGCCCCCACTGTGTACGTATAAAGAGCAGATCACTCCCTTGAGTGATTTGCACTGGATTTTCCTCCAGTGAAAACACTGAGGCACTTGCATTGATCGTGACAGACACTAATGATCACCTCACAATTCTTTTTCTCTTGTTACTGCTGAGCAAAAAATCCCTCTGGTTATTGAGGAATGAGTGTGTCCTCTCTAGGAGATCTTATCAAAATCTTGCCTGCCTTGCTTTTGAAATTCCTAAGTAGTAGATACTCCAGAGGCAGCAATTCTTTGTTTTCCAAGATCACTTCTGCGTTTACACGTTTCCCCCCTACTCTGTGGTGAAATTTTCTAGAGCAGGAGCTTTGTTCTATTTATTCCTAGCACCCTGCCTGGCATGTACTAAGTGCTCAATTAGTATTTGAGACATAAATCAACACCTGTTTAAAAGCAGAATTACTAGACCGTACATTTAATTCTGAAATGCAAAAAATAGAAGCCTATACATAACCACTTGAGTAGTAAGAAGACAAAAATGATATAATTTTGTATTACCTTATACATGTGTCAAATATACCTGGAAGGATATACAAATAATAACTGTGTTTGCTGGTGAGAAGCAGGACTGGGGTGCTGGAGGCAGAACTGAAAGACTTCTAAGACTATAGAGCCCTTTATACATTTTAAAATTTTTGAACCATGTGAATATATTCTATATTTCAAAAATGTAACTTAGAAATTCTAGCAACATGGCAATGATTGGCAAATTCTTTATTTTGGCTGAAATCGATTGCATTCACCACTATCATTTGATTTACTACAGCTCAGAGGATAGTCATCCACAAGACATTTTGTTGTTATTAGATACTAAAAATTAGGGAGACTAGAAGGTAAGGAGAGCAGAAAGATGCTCAGGAAAGAACATGAAATCCTGCCCACTCCCCTGATCAGGATGAACTAGCTACAAGAAATGAGTAATCCGATCAGATCCAACTTAAATACTAGCCTCTCCAAAAAAAGGTTTTCCAAAAAAGGTCCTATAACAATTGTTATTAGACAGAAAAAGACAATCTCCTCAACATGAAAAACCAAATTAGGGCCCAACTTAATACACAGCACCATGATAGGGCAGAAATCAATTAAGATATCACCGTGGACACTGCCATTTCCAGGGTCACGTGCTCACTCACAGAAGTATGTTGGCTCATGGCATAAAGATGTTGTAGACGGTTCTCACGTAGATTTCATCAGGGGGAGGCTTCTTCTTGCTCCCAGGTTCAAGAAATCTCTTAATATTAGGGATATTACTTATTTTCACAGTGTATTCCTGAAAAAGGAAAACACAAAAGCTCAAGGTTAACAGCAAAGGTATCAGTTACTCTGAAAATATGGTTGTGCAAAATGGCCCATCAAAATTTACTCAATAAATATTTGTTGAAGGGATCAAGCAAACTAAAATCCAGCATTTGTTAAAGTCTTATCTCTATGATTATTTACAATCTCTGCTACCAATAACTGGAATGGACACTAGGGTGTATGCCAATCTTCTAGTTCACAAAAAGACACATGAACTCTTTTCAGAGACAGCAAAACAAAACACATACTTAAAATAGGATTATGATACTCAAAGAGAAAAAAAGAAACACTTAGAAAATACTTCACGTGTATTAATCTGCTCAGACAAGACGCATGAAAAATTTAAATAAAGTGCTTTAAAAAGTCATCAGATGATACAATTTATATTTTAAGATTCTGGTTCCTTGAACCTTTTGCTCCTAGCTGGCTATATGTGGGACATGGTAACAACCCATGTATATATATGACTCTGATAACATATTTATGTAAACTGGAGTGGAAGGAAAAAATTACATTTTTCATTCATAGAGTCAAATCTTAACAATTCTCAGTAACTGTAAAGAAAAGTCCATCAGGTCTGTGAAAAATTTGAACTAGATAAAGACACATACTCATCACATATACTTATTCTCAAAAAATCTTTTAAAGAGAAGAGGTCATGTAATTTTTAAAAATAGCTACTAATTATTAAATGCCTATTACATGCAAGGCAAAGCCTTAATTAAGCACACACACAAATACACATATCCATACATGCACCATGAATATTAACAAATTCCTAATAATTATGCCAATTAACTTTATACAAATATGACAACTTTCTCTTTTCATTACTTACTTATACTTTATTTGTATTATTTAAATGTGAATTTATCATACCAATATTTAGAAGCTTGTTTTAAAGGATTTATCATTTCAAGATTTACCTGGGTTCATAGTTACCATATATAATAAAACATTTGTGATTTTTAAAAAACCATTAATCAATACAGGAATAATCTCTTAAATCAACACAGATGTGCTGTCAGATTCTGAAGTCCTTAAATATTAATATTCAACTCAGTCAGAGATTAAAATTGTATCTATACAATTTTGGGGGTTAAAAACAAGTTGTTGGCAACATGAATGGAAAACATCAATAGGGCCTGGTGCTACGGTCAGCCAAAAGAGTTAGTTCTCTATGATTTACCTTAGAGTTTTTAGATCTCCAATGCAGTCAATGAAAAGTATTTAATGCCTGTTAGGTATATGTGTACACAAGCACATACATACATCCTTGGAAAGATTTCAGACTTGATAAGTTTAGCATTCTACCTACTTCTGAGTTTGGCATCCTACCTATTTCAGGCCAAATGTTCTTCTACCGACTTCTTTTTTTTTTGAATTGGAGTCTCACTCTGCCACCCAGACTGGAGTGCAGTGGCTGCTCCCAGCCACTGCAGCCTCGACCTGCAGGGCTCCGGCGATCCTTCCGCCTCAGCCTTCCAAGTAGCTGGAACTACAGGCACACACTACCACGCCCGGCTAATTTTTGACTTATTTATTGTAGAGATGAGGTCTTGCCAAGTTGCCCAGGCGGGTCTCGAACCCGCGGGCTCAGGCAGTCCACTCACCTCAGCCTCCCAAAGCGCTGGGATTACAGGCTGAGCCACCGAGCCCAGCTCAGACTTCTTAAAAATGCATTTTAAGGAAGCCACACACACTAGGGGATAGGGCACAGTCTTAGATCTCAGCCCCTCTGTGACTCCCGACTCAGTCACCTACAGTCATGTGACTTCATGAGGATTGTATCATGTTTCCAAGCCTGTAGATCTCATCTGTGAAACGGGGATAGCAAAACC
Source organism: Carlito syrichta (assembly GCF_000164805.1). Taxonomy (NCBI): domain Eukaryota; kingdom Metazoa; phylum Chordata; class Mammalia; order Primates; family Tarsiidae; genus Carlito; species Carlito syrichta. The sequence goes on from NW_007247202.1 coordinate 259,058, forward strand.
CACCTCCTGGGGCTACTGGGGCAGGGTTGTGGGGTGCAGATGAGTAAGTGCACATAAGTGCCTAGCAGATCCACTGGAATGAGGCAAGCACACAAATAATGGCAGATCCCATCCTCTTATTTCCCTTCTCTGCCCAGCAAATCACTTTCTTAAGCGTGCAAAAGAATACTTCAGGCCACGTGTAGTGGCTCACGTCTGTGATCCAAGCACTTGGGAGGCTGAAGCGGGAAAACTGCTTGAGCCCAGGAGTTCAAGATCAGCCTGGGCAACAAAATGAGACTCATCTCTACAAAAAATAAAAAAATTAGCTGGATATGGTGGCACATCTATAGTTCTAGCTACTTAGGAGGCTGAGGCGGGAGGATACTTGAGTCTAAGAGCTGGAAGCTGCAGTGAGCCATGAATGTGCCATTTGTATTCTAACCTGGGCAATAGAAAGAGACACTGACTTAAAAAGCAAAAAAAAGAGAATCCTTTGGGTCAAAAATATCCCAAAAGCTAAATGAATAAAGTCAAATTAAAAAAAATTCATCTGTATCTACAGGAATAGATGAATACACACACACACACACACACACACACACACACACACACACACACTACTGCAACATCATAAATGATAGGGTGGCTTATTTGCCACTTACTGAAGATTTCTAGTCTCATTTTCTGGGTATATTTATTGAACTGATGGCAGCTGTTCTCACTAGTATTTCAAAATGATGTTTACTAGATTTGGAAAAAAAGCCTTTAGTTACATACAGTATGCTACCCTTTGGGGATTTAGTGTGTCTCTCTTGGTTTTTGATAACTGGGCCAAAGATATATCAATTTGGTCTATATTAAGCATTGGCAACCTTTTCTACAAAGACCTAGTCAGCAAATGTTTTGGGCTGTGAGAGCCTCGTGGTCTCCTGCGAAGCACAGAGCAAATGCAGATGGTGCAAACATGAGTGGGCATGGCTTTGTCCCAGTAAACTTTGTAAACACTGAAACTTGAATTTCATATAATTTCACATCACAAATATTATTCCTTTGATATATGTTCAACCACCATAGCTCACTGCAACCTTGAACTCCTGGACTCAAGCAATACTCTCAACTCAGTCTTCTTACATGAGCCATCATGCCTGGCTTCTTTTTCTTTTCTTTCTTTCCTCCCTCCCTACTTCTTCCCTTCATCTGTAGAGACAAGGTCTGACTTCTTCCTTTCTGTCTTCATTTCATTTGTAGAGATGTGGTCTTGTTATGTCACCTAGGCTGGTCTGTTCAAGGCCAGGTGTTTAACCTGGCCTCAAGCAATCCTCCCATCTTGGCCTCTCAAAGTTCTAGGATGATGGGCCTGGCTTCCTTCCTTTCCTCCTTGCCTGTTTTCTCCTTTCCTCCCTCCCTTCCTTCATTCATTTGTAGAGATGAGGTCTCACTATGTTGCCCAGGCTGGTCATGAACTCCTGGCCTCAAGCAATTCTCCAGTCTTAGCTTCCTAAAACACTAGAATTACAGGCATGAGCCACACACCTGGCTGAGAATGTTTTTTTAAAGGGCTTACCTACTTTAAAATTCTGTGATCAGGCCAGGCTTGGTGGCTCAGCCTGTAATTCCAGCACTTTGGGAGGCCAAGGCGAGTGGATTGCCTGAGTCCGAGGGTTTGAGACCCACCCAGGCAACTTGGCGACACCTCGTCTCTACAATAAATAAAAAATTAGCTGGGCGTGGTAGCGCGCGCCTGTAGTTCCGGCTGCTTGGAAGGCTGAGGCAGAAGGATCGCTGGAGCCCAGCAAGTCGAGGCTGCAGTGACCAGGAGCATGCCACTGCACTCCAGTCTGGGCAACAGAGTGAGACTACAACTCAAAATAAATAAAAAAATAAATAAATAAAAATAAAATTCTGTGATCAGTCCTGCTAGAATCACACAAAGAAATCATCTGAGTCACGCAAGTCTTTCCTTGGAATTTCTGGGAAGAAGAACAGAGGGAACTCTTTGGGGTGATGTTTATGGTGCCTCTCATTTGCTTTCAGAACTCAGGTTTGGAAGTTTCTGATTTGAGACCACATTATTTCCAAGAAAGTAAGTCACGCGCTAGTGAAGAGACTGTTTTTGAGTTTGACTTTATTCGTTCAACATTTGGGATAGTTTTGACCTAAAGTTTTTTGGTTTTTGTTGTTGTTGTTTGAGTCAGGATCTCACTCTATTGCCCCCGCTGGAGTGCAGTGGCATGTTCATGGTTCACTGCAGCCTCCAACTCTTGGGCTCATGTGATCCTTCCATCTCAGGTTTCTGGCTAGTTAGAACCACAAGTGTGCTGCCACATTCAGTTAATTTTTTTATTTTTTGTAGAGATGACTGTTTTGATGTTTTTGATGCCCACTCTCCCATCAGTAGATCCAGAACATATAACTGAGGAGCAACTTGTCCCTATATTATCTCTATGGAAAGTCCCATTGGCAAATCTCTATTTGTGAAGTGTGTTCCCAAGAGTATAGTTATGGAAGAAAACTAAGGTGAACATTTCTGAGCTGGGCACAGTGGTGCATGCCTATAGTCCTAGCTACTCAGGAGGTTGAGGTGGGAGGATCACTTGAGTCCAGGAGTTCAAGACCAGCCTGGGCAACATAGTGAGATAGCATCTTAAACAAACAATAATAATAATAATAATATTATTATTGAGTCAGGATCTCACTCTGTCACCAAGGCTGTAGTGCAGTGGCACGATCATGGCTCACCACAGCCTTGAACTTCCGGGCTCAGGGCATCCTTCCACCTCAGCCTCCTGAGTACCTGCGACTACAGGTACACACCACCACACCTGGATTATTATTTTTATTTTTTGTAGAGATGCATTCTCGCTGTGTTGCTCATGCTGGTCTCAAACTCTGGGCTCAAGCAATCCTCCCTCCTCGGCCTCCCTAAATGCTTGGAGCACAGGTGTGAACCGCCATACTCAGCCTCCAAAAAAAAATTTTTTTACCTGTCAATTATCCTTTAACCCTAAGAATTTGAAGTCCAGAGAAACAATTTCAAGTCCATACTTTCATTTCATTTTCCAAACCAGAGTCTAAAAATATCTCTCGCACATACACACACACACACACACACACACACACACACACACACACACACCCCAATCAAAAAACAGAAACTGGGGGAAGACTTTAGAGTTCCGGGTCGGTCTTCTAATACATGGTTTCACTTACCTGGAGAAAAGGAAATGTAGAAAGGATATTAGGAATTTTCTCTTCCAGAGCCAAAATGGTTTGGAGTAGAATCACATCTGCAAGGCTCAGCTGATTACCAACAAGAAAGCTTTGTCCATGATCCCTTAAAACCTACAGGGTATAAACAGTTTGCATCAATTAGAATATTCTCTATGGAGAAACTGAGGAAGCTATTGAATCAGAGTAGCGTCTGAGAGGGGGTGAAGCTGTTGCCTTGTCCTTTATTCTTTCATAAATAGCATCAATTAAGAGGATGCTCCCAGCTGGGCGCAGTGGCTCCTGCCTGTAATCCCAGCACTTTGGGAGGCCGAGTGGAGAGGACTGCCTGAGCCCAAGAGTTTGAGACCAGCCTGGGCAACATGGCGTGACCTTGTCTTTACAACAAATTTTTTAAAAATGAGCTCCCTGTGGTGGCACATGCCTGTAGCCCCAGTTACTTGGAAGGCTGAGGTGGAAGGATCACCTGAGCCCAGTAGGCTGAGGCTGTAGTAGCCATAACTGTCCCACTGTACTCCAGCCTGGGTGACAGAATAAGACTCTGACTCAAAAAATAAAAATTAAAAAAAGGATGCTTCCTATTCTGAGATATAGATTTTATATATAGACATATAAATATATATACAGAGAGAGGGAGACAGAGACAGAGAGAGATCAAGCATAAGGTGTAGAGATATAAGCATCCTTAAATACTTGTGATAGATTCAAAGAGAAAAAGGAAAATTCATTATGTCTGGATTTAGCACTTGCTGTTTTGGAAGAGACATCCATTCCATAACTATCCACATAGAAAACAAACCCTGAGGCTCAGGAAGGGGCAGGGATGCTATACAAGTCGCAGTGATAGGTCACCTCCAAGGGACCCACCCTCATTTCCCAGTTCTGTGTTTCTATGAACATCAGGACTTGTAGTCATTAACCAGACCCAACTATAAAGGTGGACTTCCTCTTACATCTCCCAAACAGAGAAAATTAAAAGCTTGAGTTCATCCTGGCCACCATTTTGAGAGTAATGTCTAGGTGTGAGGCTTTGCAGGAAAAGATTATAATCAGGTAGAGGCAAGGGACAGTGGCAGCAGGGGGAGATCCCTTGCATTGTGGGCTCTTGAATGCCCACGAGTTTGTGTGTGTGTGCATGTGACAGGGACCCTGAATACTACTCCAACTCAGAAACAGCTACTGGAGTCAGAGTGTTCTCATACAATGAATCCAGGATTTGTAGTCAGAGCCCAGAGTCCCAGCCCGGCTCTCCGTGGTCTAGTCATGTTCCTTGGATAGGTCACTGGATTCTATTTCATGATGTATAAAAGTGGTAACAGTTCTTACCCAGGGGTGGGCTGCAAGGAGCCCTGACACAGTCTGGGCCACTGGCCTAAGAATTAGCAGTGACCCTTTGCCATGGCACCGGGTCTTCTGTGCCTGGGCCACACCACATTTCTGTGTGATCTATTTTACAGTCACAAAGTGCAGGTGGAAAAACTCCAGGAAACCAAGCTACAGAAAAACCCAGAAAACATCTCTCCTTTTACTTGAATGGAATTCCATCAAGATGGTCAGAGGAAGCTTGCCAAGTAGGCCTTCCCGTATTTTTACAACCCCTTCTTTGTGTTTGAACTGAAGCACTAAAAAAAAAAAAAATTCCTCCCAGTTTAGGAAAAGAAGAATTTGAAGCTCAGAAAAACAGACATAGTAATAAGAAGAGGAAAATAACAAAACAAAAAACAAAAGGAGCAAAAAGAAGAGAAATGAAACGGAAATGATTCTCTTCATATCAGGCTATCAAGGGGGATGTCTGATAATGATAGCTACTCTACAACTGTTTGATGAATGAATGAATGAATAAAGTAAGTTGTTTTTCTGTCTTATATGAGGATTGCAAGGAACAATAATGCACAAACGTGGTGAGCCCACACTTTTTCAGGACTTCTGAGTCACGTGGTCCCAGTAGAGTCCAAGAGGTCCCCAAGACAGTGGCTTTGTGCTAAGGGCTACTATTAGTGCTTAGGAGTCGCCAGGTGAGGTGGCTCACCCTGTAATCCCAGCACTTTGGGAGGCAGAGGTGAGAGGACTGCCCGAGCTCAGGGGTTTGAGACCAGCTTGGGCAACTTGGTGAGACCTCATCTCTACAATAAAAAAATAAAAATTAGCTGGCTGTGGTGGTGTGTGCCTGTAGTTCCAGCTACTTGGAAGGCTGAGGTGAAGGATCGCCTATGCCAAGCAGGTCGAGGCTGTGGCGACCATGAGAGTGCCACTGTACCCAGCCTGGGCAACAGAGTGAGACTCCGACTGAAAAACAAAAAACAAAAACACAAAAAAAGTGCTTAGGAGTCCACTGGTTCTTGGCTTAGTTCAACTGGGTTCAGCTTATACCTCCCTGGACAGAGGGCTTGGAGCAGCTCCCTTGGGGGTTGTTGTGATGTGTTCACTGGTGTGTCTCTGCCACCTACCTTTTCAAACACAGGAAAGTATCTAATTATGGCCTTCTGAGTCATGTTCGCCACTTCCTTTTGTTGATCATCTGGCTTTAAGAACGGATGCATGATAATTACTTCCAGCAGGTCCAGCGTCCCCTCCACATACATGTCAATCCTGAAAAAAAAAAAAAAAAAAAAACAGTTTGCTCAGTTTCCCCTCTCTTTGAACTTATCAGTTTCCACTACTAAGAACTGAGTGTCTTTTTTTAAGTCTCTGGCAACTTAAGGACCAAGAAGCGTTTGCCTACACACCTGCCTCTTAAGAGCAAAGATACAAAGTCAATTTCAGTTGTAACCTGGATAAGTCTTCAGAAACATCAGTCACAAATCAGAGAGCATGACTGTCATGACTACCCTCTCCCCCCAGTTCCTACTTCCCCACTCTCTCCCAGCACCCATGCTCTGGCCTCTCTGAGTGGGTTAAACTTCTCATTTATAAAAATAGTGCTAGAAGCCGGGCTCGGTGGCTCAGCCTGTAATCCTGCGCCTTTGGGAGGCTGAGGTGAATGGATTGCCTGAGCCCGTGGGTTCGAGACCCGCCTGGGCAGCGAGACCTTATCTCTATAATAAATTAAAAAATCAGTTGGGTGTGGTAGCGCATGCCTGTAATTCCGGCTACTTGGAAGGCTGAGGCGGAAGGATCGCCAGAGCCCAGCAGGTCCAGTCTGGGCGACAGAGTGAGACTCCAACTCAAAAAAAAAAAAAATAGTGCTAGTGCTTATCCCGTATTGAATGCTTGGAATGTGCCAGTCATGGTGCCAAGCACCTTCTATCCATTAGCTCACTGACTCCCATGGCATTATGAGGAATGCTCGACTGTTATAGACAGCCATTGTACAGGAGACTTATCAGGAAACTAGAGTTTGACACTTTGCCCAGAGTCATACATCTAGGAGGTGCAAGAACCAAGCTCTGAGTTCAAATTATTATCCAGTGCACACTGTCCCAGGCCCTGAATGTCTCAGTGACTTCTCATTCCTAATACACAACGATGGTGAATTTGTAAGATAGGTTTAAAAAAAAGTAGTATTAAAGCATTTAAAGATGTTGATTTCTGAAAGGACACCCTAGATATAGTATTTAATATCTGAATTTTTTTTCTTTTTTGAGACAAGGTCTCGCTCTGTCATGTAGGCTAGACTGCAGTGGCATAATCGCAGTTCACTGCAGCCTCAACCTCCTGGGCTCAAGTGATCCTCCCTCCTCAGTCTCCCAAGTCGCTGGGACTACAGGTGCACACCAACATGCTTGACTAATTTTATTTATTTATTTATTTATTTATTTATTTATTTATTTATTGTAGAGATGGGTATCTCGCTATGTTGCCCAGGCTGGTCTTAGACTCCTGGCCTCAAGCCACCCTCCTGCCTTGGCCTCCCAAAGTGCTGGGATTACAGGTGTGAGCTATCACACCTGGTCTGAATTCAATTTTCTATAATTTTCCTCAGATTCTCTGTACTGGAGTTCCAGCTGGTGTTTATGGTTTTTCCTCCCTTTCCACACTAGCTATCCAAGACATACAGTAGACAGGGTGTGCTGCAGGGAATCGCTATTCATTAAGGCATCAGCAAGCTGACAAGGGAAGAACACTTGGGGGGGGCCACAGTACAGAGTTCTCTCCTTGAGGTCCTTGCCAAAGAGGTTGTGCTTGTCCGCTATGTAGTGGAGGATGCTTCGTGTCTGCACCAGCTTCATCCCGTCAATCTCCACCATGGGCACTTGCTGGAACAGCAGGTGGTCACCTGGGAATGGATGCTCAGAGTTAGCAGTGACCTCTCCCTCCCTGCCTTCCAATCCCTAAAAGATGTTCTCCTACATGAACAGGGACAGTGGGGCCATAGCCTCAGGAAACAGCGCAAAGCTCCCTGGTGACAGCTTTCATGTCACTCAGGGCAGATTAAGCCACAAAAGAAGCCTGAAAACTAGCGCTGTTACAAGTCTTCTCTTTTCATTTTTACCTCAGAAAAAATATAAGGGATGGAGGGAACACAGAGATGTTTCTTCAGAGTGACACTGGCCAATCCAGTAACCACTAGCTTCACACTGCTATTGACACCTACATTTAAATCACTACAATTTTTTTTTTTTTTTTTGAGCCAGAGTCTCACCCTGTCACCCAGGCTGGAGTGGAATGGCACACCCACGGCCACCGCAGCCTCAACCTGCTGGCCTCAGGTGATCCTTCCGCCTCAGTCTTCCAAGTAGCTGAAACTAATAACCATGCCCGGCTAATTTTTCTAGATTTTTTTTTGTAGAGATAAGGTCTTGCCATGTTGCCCAGGCTGGTCCCAAACCCCTGGGCTCAGGGTAATCCTCTCACCTCCGCCTCCCAAAGTGCTGGGATTACAGGTGTAAGCCACCGCACCCAGCCATTACAGTTTTAAAAAATTTAAAATTCAGTTCCTCAGTGGCACTAGACACATTTCAAATGCTCCACAGTCACACGTGGCTAGCGGCTACCCTATTGGAGTGAGACTAGAACATTTCCTTCCCTGTAGAAGATTCTATTGGACAGCACTGCTTTTAGGGCATCTGATCATGAAACCTAAGTCACAAAAAGAGCCACGTATACTCTTTGGTTTATGACTGTTCTGCAGCTCCAGATCACTCATGGTCAAATGTTACTTTCTTCATGGTCATGTTACTTTCTTCAACAAACCTGTATCAAATACTTTCCACCACGGTAGAGTTGTGGGTATAGGATATAGCTCAGACTTCAAAGGGCTCAGGCACTGAGGACAGGCGAGGGGAGAGGGGAGAGGCGTACTTGCCACACGTCTAGGGACTCAGACCTGTATCACTCATGAAAGATGGCCCTACAGCCCTGGAGAGCAAGTATCCTTCAAGGAAGCCTTGGGTTGGGCCTGAAGACCCTGCTGATCAGGGGGCTGCTATGTTCTTTATGGATCTGCTGGTGGCTTTCCTTACAAGGGGAGGGTGTGGAGAAAGCAGGGCTGATCAGGAGCTAACGGAGGCCGGGGGCCTTAAGCTGGGTACAATGGCTCACACCTGTAATCCCAGCACTTTGGGAGGCCAAGGAAGGAGAATCGTTTGAGCCCGGGAGTTTGAGACCAGTCTGGGCAACAAAGCAAGACCTCATCTCCACAAAAAAAAAAAAAAAAAAAAAATTAGCCAGGCACAGTGGTGCACGTCTGTAGTCCCAGGAACTGGGCAGGCTGAGGGGGGAGGACTGCTTCAGCCCAGGAGACTAAGGCTGCAGTGAGTTGGGATCACACCACTGCACTCCAGCCCGGGTGATAGAGTGAGACCCCATCCCAATGATAATAATAATAGTAACATTAAAAAAATACTAATAACAGTAGGGGGCCTTTTGTTGATTTCACTTCTGTGTGATATTGACTTCAGAGATGTAATCCTGAGTGAATGGGGACATTTATCTGATACCTCCGAGGGCATGAAGGAGGTGGGGAAGATAAGGAGAAAAGGGGGAGCAGAGGAGAGAAAGAAAGTGGGGGTGGGGGGTTGGGAGGTAGAGGGAGAGTTGGAGGGAGAGAGCCAGCTTTTAAGGAGCTTCTGAATGTGAACTGATTTCCTGGCAATTTCAGGTGCTTATTCCCTCTCGCTTTGCTGATTTTAGTGTACCGATCTGACTGTCCATTGTCATCAGCCCTTTCAAATAAACAGCAGTTATTTTTTTTAATTATTATTATAGATAGTTTTCATTTTCATACTCACCTTCCTGTAACTTGTGCAACTGTTCTTTTGTTTCCAGAAATTCTTCATCAAACTACATTTAAAAAAAAGAAAGGTGGTACATATACGAAATGGGATATTGGTCATTAAAAAAAAAAAGAAATCTTGTCATTTGCAGCAACATGGATAGTACTGGAGGCCATTATGTTAAGTGGGCAGGCACAGAAAGACAAATAGCGCATGATCTCACTCCTATGTGGGAGCTAAAAAAGTGGATCTCACAAAGATAGAGAGTTGACTAGTGCTTACCAGAGGCTGGGAGGGAGGGGTGAGACAATGAAGAGAGGTTGATTAATGGGTACAAAAATACAGTTAAATAGCAGGAATAAGATCTAGTGTTCGACAGTACAGTAGGTGACTCTAGTTAACAATAATGTATTGTATATTTCAAAATAACTTGAAGAGAAGAATTGAAATGTTCCCAACATAAAGAAAAGATAAACGCTTGAGCTGATGGATATCCTAATTATCCTGATTTGATCATTACACATCTTACGCATGTATCAGAATATCACATTTATCAACTTTTTAAAAAGATATCCTTAGCTGGGCTTGGTGGCTCAGCCTGTAATCCCGTGCTTTGGGAGGTCGAGGTGAGTGGATTGCCTGAGTCCACAGGTTCGAGACCCACCTGGGCAACTTGGAGTAGCCCTCGTCGCCACAATAAATTAAAAAAAAAAAAAAAAAAAATTAGCCAGGTGTGGTAGCGCGCGC
>NW_007247202.1:269478-276732 GCF_000164805.1 Carlito syrichta
TCCCGGCCACCGCAGCCTCGGCCTGCTGGTCTTTGGCCATCCTCCCCGCTCAACCTTCCGAGTAGCTGGAACTACAGGCGGGCGCTACCACGCCCGGTTAATTTTTGATTTATTGTAGAGATGAGGTCTTGCCAACTCGCCCAGGCGGTTCTCGAACCCGCGGGCTCAAGCAATCCACTCACCTCAGCCTCCCAAGGAGCAGGATTTCAGGCTGAGCCACCGAGCCCGGTTTACACTTGGTTTCTAAAGATCAATGCCCCCTAAAAGGAACTAGAACTCCTAAAAGAAAAGGTTGATTTTGTCATGCCAAGAAGCAAGGGAGTGCTCCAAGATGAAACAGTGATGTCAAAGCCCGGCATAGAAGACCCTGTTGGAATGGAACGGAATTCCCTAGCCAAACTTGTGAAATTCAAGCATCAAAAAGAATGATGTCAACTACGAACTATAACATACTATGTCTATTTTTTTAAAAAGAGGAGGAAGGAACTCCTTTTTTAACAGAAGAATTGGTGCTAATTAATGTAGAATTATCCATAATTAACAATAAAGCCAGAAAATCACCACTTTGCAGTCTCCAGTGTAACAATTAATTCCAACAAGGATCACAACACATGCTGAAATCACTGGAATACTATCACCCCGCAAACTACTTAGCTATGATACACAGAAATGTCTCCTTACAATGGAGAGATCTGGAAAGCTCCCATCCTCTGTCTAACCAAGCAATCAAACTTGGCTCCCCAGTGGGGAACACGATGAGAATTCTGTGCCTTCCGTTCAAACAGTGAGAAAGACACAGTCACACCTGTGAAAACATTGCCTGAATCTAAGCACGAGGTACAAATCAGGCATACTCAGGACATTATGCAATATACTGGCCTGGACTCCTCAAAAATCAAGGGCATGAAAACAAAACAAAACAAAAATAACAGAGGTCAGGTCCTATGGATGAAAAGCGGCTAAAGAGATTTAACCACCAAATGCCTGAATTGTGATTAGATCCTGGATGAGAGGAAGTTGTTATACCTGCTAAACAGATGTGTAAGAGTTATACAAGCCGGGCTCGGTGGCTCAGCCTGTAATCCCGCGCCTTTGGGAGGCTGAGGTGAGTGGATTGCCTGAGCCCGCGGGTTCGAGACCCGCCTGGGCAGCCAGACCTCATCTCTACAATAAATCAAAAAAAAAAAAAAAAAAAAAAATCAGCCGGGCGTGGTAGCACATGCCTGTAATTCTGGCTACTCGGAAGGCTGAGGTGGAAGGATCGCCGGAGCTCAGCAGGTCGAGGCTGCGGTGGCCGGGAGCGGCCACTGCACTCCAGTCTGGGCGACAGAGTGAGACTCCAACTCAAAAAAAAAAAAGAGTTATACAGACATTTGGGGGACAAGAGGGAGCCCTTGGACATGAGCTGCATATGAGATAGAAGGTAGTGTTACTAGTGTTAATTTTCTTAGCGGTGACAATGGTATTGTGATTATTACGACAATTATTCTCTCTTGGGTGGAAAATACAGCTGATGTCTGCAACTACTTTCAGATGATTCAGGAAAATAAAAAGCAGGGAGGAAGAAAGAAAAACGTAGCAAAATGTTAACAACTGGTAAATGTAGTTGAAAAGCGTCCATTGTACTGTTACAACTTTTCTGCAGGTTTGAAAGTTTTCTAAATTTAAAAACTAGGGGGAGGGAAGATACAGAATGAAAACAAGTTCCTCTTTGGGTGACATTACAAAACATGTTCCAAGACTGAGACATTCTGCACTGCTGCACTTTGTGTGGAGAAGCAGAGGCCTCCTCCCACTGAGTCCCCCGCCCCGAAGCGGCACTCCTAGATCATGGAGAAAGGGGCTGACCTGACCATTGCAGCACCAGTTGTCCCCTCCTCTGTGGGAACAAGCCGACCCGGGGGGAGAATCAGGAACATGGGGTGTAGACTTGGCTTCTGCTCCTCACCAGGGTGGGTCCTCGTAGGGTAAAGTAAGCCTTAGGGCAACAATGTCTAAGGGGACATTTGTCCCAACTCCCAGATGATCAGAGGAGCAGGCAGCACTCCTGGATGAATTGAACTATTTGTCTCTCAGATATATTCAGTTGAAGAATTCATCTCTGGAGAGTTATACTAAAACATACTAAAATCAAAATCAAAATGTAAGATTAACAGAAAGTGTCTGGTTCTTTTTAAAGACAGTGTCTAGCTCTGGTGAGCACAATCACAGCTCACTGCAGCCTCGACCTCCTGGGCTCGGGAGATCCTTCCACCTTAGCCTACTGAGTAGCTGGGACCACAGGCACGTGTCACCACACCTAGTTAATTTTTTAATTTTTATTAATTTTTTTTTTGTCGAGACAAAGTCTCGCCATGCTGCTTAGGCTTGTCTTGAACTCCTGGGCTCAAGCAGTCCTCCCATCCTCGGCCTCTAAAAGTGCTGGGATTATAGGCATGAGCCACCACAACCGTCCTGGAAAGACATTTTTTTTTCTTCTTAATGCACAATTCTGGGGCCTCCTAGCAACTGAATATGAATCTCTGCACCCTACTCCCACCTCCTAACCATGGTCATAAACGTTTCATAAATAGTAGCATGGAGGGAGCACAGAGCAATTGGATAATTTCTCCCTGTGGGCCACATTTCTCAATTGTGATCAACCCCTGCAGGTCAAATTCAAATTTAATTTTTTTAGTGCTTTTTTAAACATTTTTAAACATTTTTTTATTTTTTTGAGTCAGAGTCTCACTCTGTCACCCAGGCTGGAGTGAAGTGGCATGATCATGGCCACCACAGCCTCGACCTACTGAGCTCAGGTGATCCTTCCACCTCAGCCTTTCAAGTAGGTGGAACCACAGGCATGTGCCACCATGTCCGGCTGACTTTTTGATTTATTGTAGAGACAAGGTCTCGGCTTGTTGCTCAGGCTGGTCTCAAACCCCTGAGCTCAGGCAATCTCTCGCCACTCCCAAAGTGCTGGGATTACAGGCGTGAGCTACCGTGCCCAGCTTAGTGCTTTTATTTTTGAGAAAATTTTCATTTTTTTTTCTTCTCCCAAGGGATTGAATGTTTATTTCAGTATACACTACAGCCTCTTGTCAACGCTTCAAACCTACCAGCTACTGACTTCCTGAAGCAGCGTAACTGGTCATTTATTATCTGTGGCTACTGAATGTTCCTCCTGTCACCAACCCCTATGGGTGGGTGGTGCCTCATGGGTGGATGGTACCTCACAGCCGGTGTATTTAATGAAATGAGGGATCAGTTCAACAATGTGTCCCTGCAGATCAAATTTTTCAGTTGCTTGTTTAATTGATTGTTTGCTCAAACTTTGCTGCCTATGTTGCAATGCCTAGCACAGTGGCTCGAGGCTATAATCAGCTACCCAGGATGCTGAGGCAGGAGGACCCCATAACCCAGTAGTTTGAGGCTGCAGTAAACTATGATCATACCACTGAACTCCAACCTGCGCAACAGAGGGAGACCCCAACTCAAAAAATAAAAACAAATAAATTAAAAATTAAAAAGATTTTAGTGGCACATGCCTGCAGTTCCAGTTACTTGGAAGGTGGAGGCAGAAGGATCACCTGAGCCCAGCAGGTCAAGGCTATGGTGGCCGTGAGCATGCCACTGCACTCCAGCCTGGGCAACAGAGACTCCAAATCAAAAAAATAAAATAAAAAGAAAAAATATTTTAAAAATAAATATGTCCTTCCAAATGATTCTGACTTTTAATTCCTGGGCACACATTTCAAACTGTGTGCCATGTTTCACTAGAATAGCTGTGTCAAGCTTTAAAAAGCTATTGATGAATAGGAAGAAACTAGCACAGGAATGGGGGGTGAACTGCACTTTAAAGTAATTAAACAGTTAATGAGTGACAATAATTCACTAGAAGGTGTATTACATGGTCATGGTGAAGGTTCCCATTAATGTATGACTGGATTCAGTACCTAATATTTTGATGAGGATGTTTGTGTGTATGTATATGACCGATATTGTTCTGTAGTTCTTTCTTAATTTATTTGTCTGGCTTTGGTATCAGTGTAATGCTGGTCTCATAAAATAATGTCGTGTTATCCTCTTTTCAAAAACAAACAAACAAAAAAGACTCACAGTTAGTAAATGTAGATGAAACGACAGAAAGATCGCCATTTTGCGATCCCTGACAACAATGGTAATCAATAGCTTCTAAAGCCACTAGTTGAAAGGATGATGTTAGCCGGGCAGGGTAGTGCGCGCCTGTAGTTCCAGCTCCTTGGAAGGCTGAGGCGGAAAGATCACCGGAGTCCAGCAGTTCGAGGCTGCGGTGGCTGGGAGGGGCCACTGCACTCCAGTCTGGGCGACAGAGTGAGACTCCAACTCAAAAATAAAAATAAAAAAATAAAGAAAGGATAATGAATGGGGGAACTCTCATGCTGGGTTGGGCTGGCGTCACAGGAACGCACTAATCAAGCTCTGCGTCACTAAAACGAGACAGTCAGAAAACAAGCAGCCCCTGATGTGGGACAATAGAAGTATGTTCATAGCATCTCCTCTGATGTAGTCTGGCAAAAATAAAGAACGATAGAAAAAAAAGGAACCTGGATCTGGGTGCAGCTCCGGGTCCAATGAGCAGTTTATAATAGAGAAGAGCAGGTTACCATGAGGGTGGCCTCACTTTCCCATGTCACCTCAAGATAACACCCGAGGGTAAATAAGCCAAATTCAGGATGGGAGAAATTCTAGAGAACAGTTTCTTCCATTAATAAATGGCACTAGAAACAAATGCAGACACCTGGCACTCAGATCTTGGCTGCCAACACCGTTTTCTATTAAAAGGGACCAGGACTCCATGGAGAAATTCTTGATCCTAGGGATAGGACAGGAAGATGCAAGATAAGCCTAGGGTGTTTTGTTTTGTGGGGTCAGAAAGTAAGGACATGCTGTGAACAAAAGAGAGGTCAGGTGAAAAATCCTAATTAGGTGATTTAGGTTATAGGAGCATAACTTCCTTATATAAAAATTCTAAATGTAGATACTCCCTTCTCCAGGAGGTATAACTTAATTCCCATCACTTTGAATAGGTGGGCTGGACTTCATGATTACTTCCGAAGAATACAGGGGAAAATAGTAATTTTGCACTGGAGGAATCTGGCAGACACTATCTTAACCACATGATCAAGGTTACCATCACCAGGGATAATAACTCACGTTGATATCCTGCAACCCCTGATATGACTTGATAAGAAGAACCCTTTACTTCTATAGCGATCTTCCCTCAAGCCCATAATCCCAGCTAATCTGATGGGTACTTTTCAAAACTGTCAACACAGCAAAATAAAGACTAAGAAACTGTCATAGATTGAGGGCAACGAAGGATACATGATGACTACATATAATGCTGGATCCTGGAATGGTAAAAGGACATTAGTGGAAAAACTAGTGAAATCTGAATAAAATCTGTTAGTTAGTCATGTGCCAATGCTAATTTCTTAAGATGGCATGGTTATGTAAGATGTTATCAACAGGGGACACTGGGTGAGGGAGTCTGCACTGTTTAATGATTTTTCTGAGTCTGAAATTATTCCCCAATATAAAACTTATATAAAGTGTTAGAGGGTAATAAGAATTGTTAATTTCATTGGCTGTGATAGTGGTATTGTTATATTTTAAAATCCTCATCTGCTAGAGATAAATATTGCAGCACTCCCAAATGAAATGGGACGTTGCTTGGATTTTGCTTTCAAATACTCCCACAAAACAAGTGGAGGGGAGTGATGGATGAAGTAAGATTAGCAGCAAGCTGATGATTGCTGAAGTCGGTGATAAGTGCAGAGAATTCATGGCAATGTTCTCTCTGTTTGTTTGTGTTTGACAATTGCCAAAAGAAACTAAAAGAAGAGAACAAAAACAAAAACAGATGCGAGCACACTTGTAGGCAAGATACCAAAGCTGCCAGTTTGAAATCATTGAAGTAAACAGAAAATTTACCCAGAGACTGTACAGCTAATAAAAGTTCTCAGAATAACGGGTAAAATTTCAGGTGAATTTCCTTTTTCATTAATAATATATTTGCTGGCGGTAGTTCAGAAGCCAATAATGAAGTAAAAATCTAAAGGAAAATAGTCCATCAATGACATTCTACTTATCAAGAAAAATCCCTTCCGGGATGGAATCTTCTGTCCCAAAGTCTGTGACTTTAGTGAAAGAGGACTAGGACTGAACGGAAACTTCCTGTTCCCTCAGAGGTCTCCAAGTTGTGTGACAAATCTGTAAAGAAACAGCGCGTAGCGTACCTCGACTCCAGCGGCAGCTAAAAGCCATCTAATAGATTCCATCCGGCCTCTTCCGTTGGGATAGTGGAGCTTGGGCCTCTCTGCCATGACGGCTTTTTAGGTTTTCTGAAAAACAAATGTAGCAGGCTCCTGGCTCACCATGTCTTTATTTCGTGTCCTCAACCGTGCTCAGGGGTTACATTGAATATTCGGGATTTTGGCACAGGAGAATGTTTTTTTTTTTGTATTGTTTTCGTTTGGTTTTTACTTGCTGCATTTTCCCTCCCTCAGTAAAAACATACCACCATTTTAAAACCTGAAGAAGTAGAGGGAGAAAAAAAAAAAATCTCGGTTTTCACATCGTTTCTATTTATAATTTCTTATCCTGGATCTTGGAGGGCTGGAGCCAATTGTTTTTGCAAAGACCTATGTGGCAGCAGTATGAGATTTCACCGATTCAGATCATATATTTTGACCTTGAGAATCCCAGATTTTCCGAATTCAGCTTGGAGAGGCAAGAGGCAGAGAAAGCCGCGAAAGAAAATCGCACGCCCACTGGAACCTCTCCAAGTCTTCATGCTTTTACAGACATCATCATGTTTTATTATCACAGCAACTGGGAGGTGGACAGGCCGAGTGTCAGTATTGTCTGCAAAACATGCGTCCGTCGTCAGGCTCTCGGTGGCCGCCCCCGGGTCCCGCGTGTCCGCCACCCGCGCAGGGAGAGGGGCCCCCGGTCTTGCGAACGCGCGGGGCCCAAGGCTGGGCCTGGACTGCCTTGGACTCTCCGCCCAGGCCACGCAGGATCAGGGCGCAGGCCCGGGGACGATCCGAGCCCACTTGCCACCAGTGGATTCAGACTCCGCCGAGACGGTGAATACATACCCTCGCCCCGAGCCAAGAATGACTCCAACTCCAGCCCAGGGGCTCACGTCTGCCCAGATGGGAGCGGAGGCGCACGGGACAAGGTGGGGGGGGGGGTGACGAGAGGAGGATTGAATGCGGGGGGGGGGGG
>NW_007247202.1:276987-286743 GCF_000164805.1 Carlito syrichta
GCTCCCGGGCGCTCGGGAGGGGCGAGGCTCCGGGAGGATTCACCAATAGAGATGCCAATATTTAGCATACTCCACCCATCTGCAAGGCATTCTGGATAATGCCCAAACGGCGCCAATTCAAGTCATCTGCTCTTAAAACTTTGCATTTTTCAAAATACAAATGCAATTATCTTTGGCACGATGTTAAATCTGGATCGAGTCGTAACTTCTCGTCGGCGAGCTAGCACGGTAAATAACTTGACCTATTCGTGAAGTTCGAATCATCTTTGCCTTTATATAGCTTGCGTGCCAACGCCTGGCTTCGGATGTGAGGGCGATCTGGCTGCGACATCTGTCACCCCATTGATCGCCAGGGTTGATTCGGCTGATCTGGCTGGCTAGGCGGGTGTCCCCTTCCTCCCTCACCGCTCCATGTGCGTCCCTCCCGAAGCTGCGCGCTCGGTCGAAGAGGACGACCATCCCCGCTAGAGGAGGACCGTTCTTCGGTCAAGGGTATACGAGTAGCTGCGCTCCCCTGCTAGAACCTCCAAACAAGCTCTCAAGGTCCATTTGTAGGAGAACGTAGGGTAGTCAAGCTTCCAAGACTCCAGACACATCCAAATGAGGCGCTGCATGTGGCAGTCTGCCTTTCTTTTGACCGTCCTTCTGAGTACACTTAGATACATTCAAAAACAAAGTGTCAGGAAGTCCATATCAAAGGCAAAACAAGACCTTGCTATCTAACATCATTTGTGTTGATTAACTTGACCGTCGTTCTGAGTACACTTAGATACATTCTAAAACAAAGTGTCAGGAAGTCCATATCAAAGGCAAAACAAGACGTTGCTATCTAACATCATTTGTGTTGATTAACCAGTAGGCTTTAATTTTTCTAATTTTGTGTGTATATACATAGAATTTTTTGGCACTTCTTTCTTCCTTGATCCCAGTGGGTTATCTTGAGCTATGCTTTCATTTCGTACATTTTAGGAACGAATGCTCTGAGCCACAGGCTCAACACAGCGCTTGCCTGGAAGGGAACGGGGTGAGGGCGGGGGTGGGGAAGAATAGTGCTAAAAAAAATTTTTTTTTTGACTGTTAAATAAGCCAAAACTTTAAATATATATATTAAAATGATCAAGGTTATATGTTATAAAGTTTATATGTTATAAGCAGAATGCAATAGTCACATGGATTTTAAGATGAAAAACATATGCCTTCAAAAATAGTTATTGCTTTTAAAGGCAGCTCCTGCTATTTCTCAGGCTATAGATGTTACTTTCTTCACCCATGAGGAGCTCTCTGGAGTCCCTTGTTGAGAAGCCTGTGATGCTGAACAATTGCAGCGACTGACATGATCAGATTTCATTTTTAGCAGATTTCTCTGGCAAAAACGTGGAGAATGAATTAAGACAGAGACAGAGATACATTATGTCTGTGAATTAAAGTAACATTGTGAGTTTGAAGACTAAGAGTAAGAAAAGGTGAAATATTAAGGAGGTAGAAGGTAAAGGATTTATAAATCAGGTCAAAGGGAAGGGAGAAAGTGGGAAAGTCTAGAATGATGTCCCTCTTCACACACACACACACACACACACACACACACACACACACACACACACACACACTACCTTCCTTGCTTGTTTTTCATAATATTTATTGTCATCTAACATATGATACCTTTTATTTATTCACTTATCTGTCTATAGATTTCCTCAAATATAAATTCAATGAGATTAAGGAATTTTGTCTTTTTTTCCTCTTTTATATATCCTACTTAGTATAGGGTAGGCATTCAGATAATACTTATGGAATGAATAATGAGTGAATGATGAATAAACAATGTTTTGTTTTTCTAGTTTCATAAAGGGTGGAGGAGGAAGACAAAGCTTGTGGATAACAGATGGTTTTGTCTTTTGTTCTTATGAGCCATCCATCTGGAAATGTTTGCTAGACAGTGTATAAGCCAGTGACAATGGATCCTATCCGTGGCAAAAGGATGCTTTCATCCAGAGAAGGTATGTAAGGTAAGAGGAGAGGCAAGTCAAGGACCACTGGGCACCCTGAGGGGCAGAAAAGTCGTTTACTAGTAGAGCTAATAGTATATGTGCTATTTCATCTTTCTAATTCTAACCAGAGATTACCCAGTTTAACATGAATAGGAAGCTGTATTTTCCAACCCGAATGAAAGCTACCGTTCTTTTCTCTTGTTTTTAAACTACAGTTAAGGAAGGATTGTTGAATATTTGTGCCCAGGTCTACTGGATCTATTGAGATATAAAAATAAAACCTGACTCTTACTCTCAAGGAGCTTATCATTTTTTAAAAATTGCCACGTAAAGTTGTATATATGTATTGTATATGTCATACAGTCACCACCCCCCGCCAATACCCATGGGGGGGGGGGGGAATTGGCTCCAGAATACTGAAACCCAAGGACACTCAAGTCCCTTACATAAAATGATGTAGTATTTGCAGTTGACATACTGCACGTCTTCCCGTATACTTTAAATAATCTCTACATTATTTATGTTAACCCAAATAACAGAGAGAGGCCCCCTAAAAGAAAAGATATTTATTTGCGATGTGAATTTCCATGTCATAGTAAACTGTGCGTATTCAGGAAAATAAAAAGAAGACTAAAGTTTTTAAGGGAAAATATGAGGGTGGTTATGCAATTGTTTTGAAATAGTCATTCTTTGCTACAAAGATCAATAATAAAGGTGACGCCAGTATTTTTTGTGTAAAGATGCATAGCCTTTGTGTAAGGCTGTGGTTTTAAAGTCTTTTGTGATAGCTTTTATCAAACATTTAAGCCAAGCATTTATCTCCATTTCCTTAGGTCTGATTGATTGAAGCATATCAAATTGCTAATATCTTATTTTGTTTTCTAACCTTCAAAAATGGCAGATGTTCAACCTCATAAAATAGAGGCAACATCATCCTAGCAGCCTGATTCACCTGGAAGAGTAATTAAGGTAGTATCGTAAGAGGCTATTGATACACAGACTTGTGGAGAAGTGAAAAATCCTGTTATAATAGTTCAGTCATTCTGTGACAAGCACCCCTAGGCCATTTTATTTTGGGGGAACTCCTGAAATCGTTCTGTTCTTGGAGACCCTTGGAGTTGCCCTCAGTCTGGAACAGTCTTATTCTTTATGTCTATCTACCTGATATATTTTCAGAGGCCCTGGGAAGTCATCTCAGACTTAACTCTTCACTTGTCCACTCAGCAGAAGGTAAAATTACTTGAATAAAGATAAAGATCTTCAAACCTCAGTTATGAGAGGCTTCATATGTAAATACTTCTGGAAGAGGGAGATAATTGGCTTAAGTTCAGCCTTAGCTATGAGTGACTCGTGTCAACACTCATTCTAACAGCACATTTTCTTATCAGGAAGGATGATGAAGGCTTGAAATGACTTCTTCAGGGTTTCTGAAGGGGTGGTGTGGGTCCGATGTGATGCCAAAATGTTAGACAAATGCCCACCATTATAAAGTTGCCGGTGTTCTGATGGTGAGGGGGCACATTTAGGGATTCACCAAGTTTGGTGGGTAGACCATGTTCCTGCAAAATTCTATCAAGGAGTCAAAGAATGTTTAGCAAATGAATTTTTTGTTTTTTGCCTCAAAAAGTGACATTTATTCAAAGAAAAGAAAAAAGAAAAAAGATGACAAGATGGCCATCCCTTGGCTCCCTTCCCTCCCCCCTCCTGTTGCTCCTCAGACCAACAGGACTTGTTTGGGCTAGGTAGAAAGACAGCCCCTCTCAATGAGGTCAGCAATGGAGGTGTTGTAGAAGGTCTCGATGTCTCAAAGAGTCCTCTTGTCTTCTTCTGTCACCGTGTTAATAGCCATGCCCTTACAACCAAACCAGTCACCACGACCAATTCTGTGGATATAGTTTTCCCTGTTGGTAGGAAGGTCATAATTGACAACTAAAGAAACCTGCTGCACATCAATGCCTCTGGCCTATGTCAAGAAAGAAGACCAGCATGTAAGAGGTTGCACCTATCCAGAAAGGACTTAAGAACGTATGCAGGTAGGCAGTCAAAGGAAGGCAAAGGAAGGAAGCATCCCCTGTCCCCCAAAGACCTCAGGCATGCCAGATTTTATTCCAAGTTGCCACTTGCAAATGAGTTTCCTGTGGCATCCTCTAGGTAATCCATGGGCTTCTTTTGAAGGTTTATATTGTATATGTAAATATGGTGTGAACAGTTAAAAAACAGACCAAGTAGTTATTAAACGTGATGAAATCAGCCACAAGAAATGATTTCAATCTGCTTTAAAAAAAAAAAAAAAAAAATTCCCCAGTCAACTAACTTGGCAATAGCTGAATTTTAAGAAAAACTTCACGTTGCAGGATCACTCTTCATCCTGCTGCTCTATATGTAAGCTCCTGATTTCACAGCAATAACACCATACTGAGCACTAAGGAGAAATTATAGAATATCAAAGTTCCAAAGGAGGCAGCTGATGCACGAAAATTAAGAAATACTAATGGAAGAACATGAAAACAAAGCCGGCACATCCAATTTTTCTTAAACTTTAACTTTATTTGGAGCAGGAGAATTTTTCTTAAAATCAACATTTTTAAACACCTTGGGACAAACTATTCAGAAAGCAACATTTTATTTCAGAAGGGTTTTGCTTAACTGGTTTTGTGTCCTCCTGTCTTCTCGTGATTATGAATATGTGCTTAATAAATAAAGACATTGTCAGTTACTCCATTGTAATCAAATCAGGTGACTAAACTGCTATCTGTACTGCGATATCTGGATCAGAAGACTCTGTTCAGGTCGTTTGAAATTCACATTAACAGTGTCTATAACAAACTGATAACACAGATTAATGGGATATTTGCCACCAGTTTGTCTTCTTAATGGTTTCCATGAGAAGGTCCTTACAATAAATTATATAAAAGTACAGTACATTTGGTTGGAAATTGTAAAAATAATTCTAAAAATTAACCACATATAATAAACAAACAAGTTGCTACAGTATGCTTAAGTGATACAAAATAATTCATGTCAAACATTTTCTTATAAACATATTGCTTTTGTCATACGCTGAGCTGAAATATACAGCTTAAATTCCTTTTTCTCTCTCCTAAATGGCACAAAACAATGGCTTGATAGTAGAAAAATGCTACTTCATGAAAAAACATGGTGTCCATTAACACCAACAGTACCTGTATATGCACTTAAAAACATAACAATTCTTATTTTGTGTTGCCTTGGTTGTATTCAATTTTTGACACCCCCAGAAGATGACACAGTGTTTCTTTATTGGATGTTTATAGTCCTCTAGGCAAAAGATGTGTGTAAAAAATTGTTCGAAAGTCCCTTTTTTCTACGTAAATTCTATCATACATGAGCCGGGGAGGGCTTGGTAATTAATGGAATTTCGCTTAAAATGAACAATTGTGGCAAGAGTAGCTTTTCTGCAACTGTGCTTTTGCTGCTCTGCTTATTCTTTCCAGGGCACATGGGGGTACCTCTCAGCACACCACTGCCGCTGAGCCGTGGGGCACAGAATGAGAAACAGCCCTGTACTATTTTCTGACGTTCTAGCAAGTTTTCTGACTGTAGGTGAGGTATAGTCATGGATGGTAGTTACAGGCACAACATTCCTGTTAGTGTCTTGCATTATGTTTTATAATTCTACAGGAATGAAAAATATATGCAACAGGTAGCATTTTATGTTTACGTAATGCAAAAATGGTCACTGTTCCCTTCTGTACTACATAGAGAATCTGTCCTTCACTGATTGCAGGGGGGAAAGAGTACTTACAGAATTTTGCTAGTTCTTTAGAATTTCGATTGCTTTTTCAGTCTTCAAGTTTTCTCAACTGCACATGAGCAACTTGACTTTCCTATGAATCAACGTGTTTGGCTTCTCAAGGGAAGTTGTTTGCTGGTCAACAAAGGACAGGGTAAAGGGAAGAAATGAAGTATTATCTGAAGGTGGGCCCTATGAATGTGTCAGAAAAATAATTTTATAGGGTGTAATAACCAGGTAACTAGGTTTTTTCAATTTCAAAAAATGTAATGACCTTAACATGACCTAGATTACTGAGAATATAGTATTAAACAATCCATTTGCTCCTCTAAGGAATATTTACAATTTAAGACCAGCTTTCCAGCAAGCTGGGCAAGGTTTCAGATTAATTTACTTTTTATATATAATACAGAAAAGGAAATAAATATTAATCTCGTAGTAAAGGACTCATCTCTGAAAACACATTCTCTGGTGCTTTAGATAATGAGTTGAGAATATAATACAGAAATGAAGTCGGCTTCACATTGTGCTTGCATATATATGTGTTCTGAAGCTTTGCTGCCAGATTGTTAACTGGAAAATACCACTTATCACATCCATGTCCACTATGTGCTTTTTTCATGTCCCTAGGGATCAGAGTGTTTGATCAAATATACTTTTCCGCCAGATTCTCCAAAGCATAAATTTCTCCTGGATTTTAGCTTATGGCCCTTTGGAAGCCATGGTACTTTGTTCAGGCTGCAAAATATTATTAATGCACCAAAACAGTCATTCACCAACTCCTATGAAGGTGCCTATGTCCATTTGCCCTACAAATTTAGCCTACAAAATGAACATTCCGCATGGTTTAGCTTGCTGTTATCTGGGAACCTGGAACCAGCAGAGAGCAGTGTGAGCCCTGAGAGAATGTGGGTCAACTCACTGCTGAGACGACATTGTGTTCACTGGTGGTGACCTTCCCCCTTGACTTTAAGGTAACCATGAGTGAAGGCAAAATGTGCCACGTAGAGATGGGCATGTCTTTTCTGTCTCCAAACTAGCTTTGTCATTTTCAAAATTGTTGTAAACATTCCTCTCAATGGAACAGCCTCTGCCCAACAAGCAGAGTTCTCACTCTTGAAAGGGACAACAACAGGGTTAGGAGATCAAATGTGGTATGCTATGAACACTGACATCAGGCAGCTGTGACTTAAGTGGAACCTCTGCTATGACTCTTTTCTGTTTCCCAAATTGTCCTGAGAATTGGGCTAGGACAGAAGATAGTCATTGACAGCTCCTCGCCAGGCCTGGAGAACTGAGCTGAATGCAAAATCCCACCTCAGTTCTTATAATAAAAAACCTTCTGTTGCTTTGAAACCTAATATTTGGTCAGGCATCTCAGCAGGAATGTACGCTTAATTGACTGTTAACCTTTATGCTGAGAACCTTTTGATGTGAAAAAACTCTCCTTTTGTGGATACTTATCTGATTTGATTTCAAAAATGGAAGAAATTGGAATGTGATGGCAGAGTACAATTAACTTTGGTTTCATGTGGTATCTGCAACCACATGGTAAAATGTTTAAAAATTATGATGTACTTAGAGTTCTTTCACCTGGGAAACAAAAATGAACCAGAGTGAACTACATAATAGTCCTTTGAGAACAGCACAGTGGTATCGAAACAGTCAAACCCATGACACGATACTAAGAAAAGCAGAGGACCACCTTTCTATTGTCAGTCCAAGAAAGCCTGAAGGAAGTGCTTCGGGAGCCACATTTAAAATGTAACCACTCCACAAATACCCGCACATGGTGAGTAAATAACCCTCTATCACATAGCCTTAAATTGCACCCCTGTTGCAATACTGCATTAATATTACTACATTTTTCAAAATCTGTATAAAATATTGTCTGGAACCCCAAAGGAAAATCAATTAATCTCTAAAAAGTTCATTACAAAGTTGACTGTATAAAATGCCAAAACATAATCCATATATACAAAATGCAGTTGTTTAAGAAAATAATGGGACCCAGTTTTAGAATAAAATAATTTTATACAAAAAAGGGTATTGCATTCAAATCAATATTAAAAACAAAAAACTTTAAAAAAGAATATTGAAATGTCTTAGTTCAGAAGAACAACTATAAAGTGTTGATTTGCCTTCTGGACCCTCCGCACGTTTCCTGCAGGTAGAACACCCATTGGCTGAGGGCACAGGTCCTGCTTCTCCCAACCAAGGGCTTCATCACAAGATGCCGGTCATCGCCGAGACGCGTACTTGGAAGCCCAGTCTGTGCGGCCGTGCACTGGCTGGGCGGCGGGAGGCCGTGGTATCAACCCGGGAGTGCTTCTAGGCTGGGTATGGAAGAAAGGTCGCCCGGGATGCGGTCTCATGGCCTTCAGGGAAGAATAACCTGCAATGAAAGAAAAAGGCTGGCCTGACTCACATGGGACCCAGAGGAACAAAGCGCAAATACATGCATCTTGGTGACAAAAACGTCCGATAAGGCGTTTAAGGGGAGCATTTTGCCTCCTGCTTACCATCTTCCCTATCAGAATCAAGGACAACCCCATTTATAGTTGTCAAGGCAAACACACTGGTGCATTTTTGACCCCTCACTTTTTTCACACCTCACTTAGTCTGTTATCTTATCACCTTGACTCCACCTTCCAAATATACTCAGAACCTGGCAACGTTTTACCTACTCAACTATTACACACCTGTCTAGCGAGCATCGTTTCTAGCCTGGACAACTGCAACAGCCTCCTGAATCTTCTCCCTACTTCCCACCTTGCTCCTGCTTCAGTCTAATGATAACAGCAGTTCGAGGGAGGTTATGGAGACAGCTGTCAGATCACCTCGCTTCTCCACATAGAACCCCTCAGGGACTCCCACGTGGTGCTGAGTCAATGCAATGTGTATCCAGTGGCCAGTCACAAGGCCTTCTGCGTCGGCCTCTTGTTACCCTGGCCTCACCTCGCAGCCCCCCTCACTCATGCCACTTCTGCATTATGGCCTCCTTGCCACTCCTTGAGTGTGCTAGGCTGGCTCTGCCTCAAAGCCTGTGCAGTAGAACACCATCGTGCTGCAGGCTTGCTCAGTCGCTGCCTTCAGGTCTCCAGTCAGCAGCTCCTGTTCAGTGAGCTCTTTCTGGCTGTTCTACCTAAAACTGCAGTCTCACTCCACACTCCAACCCCACAAGCCCTACTTCCTGCCCACTTGTTTCTTCTCCTTGGCGTGGAGTCAGCAGGCTTGCTCTTTGTTAGAAGGGACTGACTTGCTCTTTGTTAGACAGGACTTATTCGGCTTACTTGCTGTCTACAGAGTGCAAGTTCCCTGAAGGCAGGGAGTTTGTTTGCCTCATTCACAGGTGGATCCCAGGCCAACAACATGCCTGGCACAAAGCAGCTGTTCAGTAACTAAGTGTCAAAGCAATTCATGAACAGTCTGAAATAGAACTTACCAGGGGAAGGGTCTGGAATGGGTGCCACATGTACCCTCTGCAGAGCAGAACCAATTTCTTTTTTCAGAAAGGAAGGGATATAGTTTCCAGTCAGTCCGCTAGAACTTGTAGAGCCAGAACCAACTGATTTACAAAAGCAAAAGTTCATTAATACAAAGACACATATGGGACACCACTAGGGTTAAAAGACAGCACTATAGGCTGGGAGTGGTGGCTCACACCTGTAATCCCAGCACTTTGTAAGGTCTGGGTGGGAGGATCCCTTGAGACTAGGAACTCAAGACCAGCCTGGGCAATGTAGCAAGACTTTATCTCTAAAAAAATTTTTTAATTAGTCAGGCATGGTGGTGCGTGCCTGTAGCTCTGGCTACTTGGGTGGCTGAGATGGAAGGATCGCTTGAGCTCAGGAATTTGAGGCTGCAATGAACTACGATCTCACCACTGCTCTCCAGCCTGAGTGACAGAGAGACACCTTGTCTCTTAAAAAAATTAAAAATAAGCCGGGCTCAGTGGCTCAGCCTGTAATCCCACGCCTTTGGGAGGCTGAGGTG
>NW_007247202.1:287276-290942 GCF_000164805.1 Carlito syrichta
TAATTCCGGCTACTTGGAAGGCTGAGGTGGAAGGATCGCTGGAGCCCAGCAGGTCGAGGCTGCGGTGGCCGGGAGCGGTCACTGCACTCCAGTCTGGGTGACAGAGTGAAGCTCCAACTCAAAAAAATAAAAAATAAAACAAATAAAAACAAATAAACAAACATTAGAAGACAAAACTAGCATTGTAGAGCAATAAAGAATTGCATTTTTACTTTTATGGGAAAAAATAATTATGATGAAAACAGTGAATTCTGAACAGAGCAGTCCACCATGCCACATCGTCAGAAAAACTAGAGGGGTGAAGACAGTACTGGCTCCTGTAGACAGCAACCAAATAGAGGGTTGTTGTTTAAATTTTTTTAAAAGAGAAATCTGACATTCTTATTCTTTGTAAAAATAGCTTTAGCTAGTTCTGAAATTTGCTTTTTTTGCTCTGTAATACAGAAGAGTTATCCTTCTCTGTCAGTATATACAAATTCTAGAGTATGTGAAACCATAATTCACACAATCATCTTCTTACTGATCAACACACAGGCTACCTTAATGACTTAATTATTACAAATAATTATACATGAAACATATCACAATCAGAAAAATTAATCATTATTTAAAAATATTAAATACAGTCACTTTTGATGTCATTTTCGTTTGAGAGTACTTCAAGGGCAGGGACTGTAAGTTACTCATCTTTGTATTCCAGGAGGTTAATGGAATGCTTCGCATGGAGCAGATAATCCATTAATATTGGATGGGTAAATGAATATCTATGGTGTTTATTTTTAAGGCTTAAAGGTGCACAAGGAATAATGCTGTGATTGGCCATTATACAAACAGAAGTTCCACCCATTAGACAAGTCAGTCAGTGACACAGTTGCTGTGTCTTCACAACACAGAGTGTTCTTCGCATGGTTTAAGGCAGAGTGGGAAACACGGTCTTGAATGCATGTGTGAGGAGTGCTGGTGTCGGCTGAAGTGCATTTTGCTCTTTGATGAATGAGGACTTATGAAGAAAAATGGGAAGATCATTTGAAGTGACAGAAAAGAAAAAAATCTATAATCAATAAATACAAGACTATGAACCTCATTAGCAGACAGGACATGCAAGTTTAAACTACAATAAGATACCGGTTCACACCCATTAGATTAGCACAGATTTGAGTCCTGACAGAACTGAGTGGCATCAAGGATGCAGCACAACTCTCACACTCTGCTGGGGAGCAATTTGACAGTATGTGCGAAGTTGAAGATAAGCACATGCTTGAACGCAAACGTTTCCTCTTAGTTACTACGCCTGGAGAAACCCCTAAACATGTGTACGACAACTGAGTACAATCAAGTGCATTTCAGCACTCTTTCTTTTTTTTTTTTGAGTTGGAGTCTCACTCCGTCGCCCAGACTGGAGTGCAGTGGCACACTCACAGCTACCCCAGCATTGACCTGCTGGGCTCTAGCGATCCTTCTGCTTCAGCCTTCCAAGTAGCCAGAACTATAGGCGTGCACTACCATGCCCGGCTTATTTTTTATCTGTTGTAGAGACGAGGTCTTGCCAAGTTGCCCAGACTGGTCTCGAGCCCGTGGACTCAGGCAATCCACTCGCCTCGGCCTCCCAAAGTGCTGGGATTACAGGCTGAGCCACCGAGCCTGGCCTCATCACTCTTTCTTATGGCAAAAATCACAGACAACTTATGTGTTTGTCAAGAAAAGAAGGAATAAGTAAATTATGATCTATATAAATAATAAATTATGTTATTACATGGTTATGTACATCATATATGCTATATAGCATATATATGTCTAATTGCCACACAAATATATTTAGTAAAAGAGTGAAGTAGAGATCCAGATTATGTTCACATAAATTTTAAAACATGCGAAACCACATTATGAACTTCATACATATTTTTAAAAATGCATAGGCATAATAAACATAAAAATGCATAGGAAAATCAGGATGGGGGGGGTGGGAAGAGGGAGGTAGGGAAGGGAAAGGCCTAGACACTGGGCTTTCTGTATCTGCAAACTTTGTGGTGGGGGAGGGGGTGGCTACATGGGTGTTGATATATTCTTTCTTTTTTTGTATCCCTTAAAAGAAACAAAACCTAAATGAGTGCACGTGGGAGAAGTGAAGCTCAGGTGTTCCCTGGACAGTGTGGAAGGGAATGCAGCATGTGACTGGGCTCCCCGTGTGAGGGAAAGATGACACAGACACAGGTTAGCCTGGAACACTTGGGAAATTCATTCACCGGTTTAACAAGGGGGCAGGGGGGCATTCCAGACTGTGCACCTTCCAACTAGAAGGAATTCTGATGCCCTGGCCTGAGGCTGGGTCATCAGACACCAGGTAAATCTAGAAGAGGGTAGTTGTAGCCAAGGTGCAGCCAGGGCTTCAGCCTTCAGGCCAGCTCAGAGTCCTAGGGTTAGTTTTGTTTTTCCTTTGAGCCAGGGAAGACTACGCTCTGCTGTAAAGCCAGCCTTAGGGGCTGGCTAAGTCCCCAAGGCCTGCTGCTGAGAAAGACAGAAGGGGGTAGGGCTGGAAAAGAGGAAGGGCTGTCACACCAGAAAGGCCCTCGTGTCCCGCAGCTTGGTCATGGCTCTCTGCCCATCTTGCTGCATCCAGGGAATTTGCTTTTTGTCACCTAGGAGTTAACATCATTACTCACCTGAATTTACTTTGCTGATTACAGACACTGTCCCTGAAGATTTTCCAGACAAACCAGAACTGGACCATGGATTTGGTGGAATAAAGTCCTTGCCTGGATTCGAGAGTATGCCATTCCTTATGTTTATTCCTAATGGAAAAGAAATGGCTTTAAAATGCAAAAGACACATTCAGTGTCACACCGGACTTCAGATATGAAATTGACACAGAACCCAGTTTGGCAAAAAACTCTCCATGGTGCAATAATCCAAGCAAAAACTGATTATGATGAAGTCAAGCTGGTAGGGTAGATGACAGATGAAAGATATCACTTGCAGGGGGGCCAGAGAGGACTCTGGCATTTCTCCCACAGATCTGTCCCTGTCATGTCCTCAGGTGCAGCCCTGGTTCCTGGAATTCTGATCCTCTCCCTTCCCAGGCCACTTTCTCCAGTCAATTTCCAATTCTTCCCTGTCCCCAGCCCACGCCCAGCGCTGTGGCCCTCTGCTCTCTTCTTCCTACGTGTCCCCCAAGGGAGGCTCCACCTTCTCAGCTGACTGGGACCACAGTGGCCATCATGTCCTGATGTCTCTGCCTGTGCCAACAATGCTCACCAACTCCGTTCCCTCATACTCAAGACCTCCAGAACAGGGCCTTCTTGACCTCAGTGCCCCTTTGCCTCGCCCTCAGAACTGCTTTCCCACTACACGCTCCTGTTCCTGCAGGCACTGCAGCTGTTTTTCAGAACTGGAAGTCTGAATTCCCCCTTTAGCTCCTCCTCCTTCCCTGAGAACCAAAAATAAATGAAACCATTCTCTGACTTGCTCCCTGCTCCCTTCTGCCTGTGGTCACTGTGGTTTGAGTCTTCGTCCACTCACACTTGGATCACTCTGCACCTGTCATCTGGTCTCTCTTCTTCCAGGTCATCTGAAACGGTTAGGCTAATCTCTCAAGCCCACAATGAAGCTGGCAGGAGTTAGCAGCCCCATCCCCAGCCAGAGGAAAGGAAGTCTGTGCCTCAGGAGGGC
>NW_007247202.1:290962-343752 GCF_000164805.1 Carlito syrichta
CCTGTGCCACCATTCCCCTTACCCAGACAGCAGCCAAGCTTTCTGGCCCTTCCCCTACTCGGCACACAGCTGTAGATGAAACCACACCACTCCTCCAATGAACACCCTTCAAGGACTTCCCATTGCTCGTGACATAAAATCCAAAGGGCCTGAAAGCCGCTTCCTAATCCACACTCCATCCTCTGACTCTGCTGCTCTTGGCCACACTGGCCTCTGCCCTTCTTGAAGGCCAAGTCCCTTCTTGCCTCCAGCCCTTTGTGCCTGCTATTTCCTGCACCTGGTGAGCTCTTCTCTCACTCTCTCAGCACCTGTGATTCCTGCCTCTCTATGCGTGAGTCTCTCCAACACGGGTGAGAATGCTGTCTGCAGGGTGCTGCAGAAAGCCACTGTGTAGACTTTAACATGGATCTGTAAAACCTGGTGGCCCCACTCTACTGTGTTGTTTGCCATCATATTTCCAGTGCTGAGCACACAGTAGATGCTCAATACATTTTACTGATCGAATTAATTTGTGAATGAATGATTGACTAATGATGCAAGCTTGGAATCTGGACAATCTGGAGAGAGACTTGGGTATCCACCAAACTACAGCGTTGACACCTCTGTACTTAAGTGCAGAGTCTTAAGACCCTTATGAAGAAGGTGTCTCAAACTCAAAGGCCTTTAGGGACTCAGCCAGGTGATTTAAATGTAGGTATAAAACAATAGGTAGTAGAAGGGTCTCCAAGAACTGATTCCTCAAAGGTATTTCAACTCCCAAGTTTTCAAGCATTTTGTTCTCTTCTCCATCCAAAATAGGCTGGCTTCCATCTCTTAGCTGCAGGTGTGAGACTCCTGCCCGGACGGTGTGACTAAGCTCTTACCCTGGGTTCCTGACTGGAAATTTTTCCTAAACCTGGTTTGGTGGAAGGGCCTCAGACATGCTACCTAGCTCTTGCCAATTCCTTCTTCCCTGGGGGCTAGATCCAGTTTCCCATACCAAATTTATCTTGGGCAACTATAAAAGATTAAAAAAATGTGATGTCTGGGCCAGGCTCAGTGGCTCAGCCTGTAATCCCAGCACTTTGGGAGGCTGAGGTGAGTGGACTGCCTGAGCCCATGGGTTTGAGACCAGTCTGGGCAACTTGGTGAGACCTCATCTCTACAATAAATAAAAAATAAGCCGGGCATGGTGGCACGTGCCTGAAGTTCCGGCTACTTAGAAGGCTGAGGCAGAAGGATCGCTGGAGCCCAGCAGGTTAACACTGGGGTGGCCATGAGCATGTGTGCCACTGCACTCAAAGCCTGGAAGACAGAGTGAGACTCCAACTCAAAAAAAAAAAAAAGTGATGCCTGGGTTTCAGCAAATATTTCTGTGATGTCCCTACCAGTTCTGAAGGTAAGCCTCCAAGAACTTGCCTTCTAAAATAGAAACTTTGTGATTAAGTAATTCTAAGAAAGATTTCTCCTTAATAATCAAAGGAAAGGCAAGTCATTTACATTACCAGGCAAGTATCGAGAATGTTTCAAGTAGTGCTGCTTGGCAGCGGACCTCAGGGTTGGCGTGTCTCGCCTCTGGTACGAAGTCTGGGTGGGGGCGCTATTTCCTGTACCCACAGGCTCCGAGGGCTTCAGGTCCAAGACACTCTCAAATCTGAATCAAGACAACGCGGCTTAGGTAAGCATGAAAGACAGTGTGTATCATCAGATACATACAGATGGTCCTACCAATCCCAGACAGACTGTTCATGGATCAAGCAGCACACTTGCCTGCAGAGGGTGTCGTCACTCTGTCTTTTCTTGTTTTTCAGGTCAATCCTGGTGAGGGATGGACTGAAATCCAAGTCATCCAAGTCAGCCCACTCATCAGAATCCTTGGTTGACCTGGAAATAAGGCCCCACTTTCTCCTACTCTTTGGCTTGATCTCTCCATTTTTGTTCTCCAGGCCAGCTATGATTTTCTATATAAACAAGTAGAGGAGAGGAAAAACCAAGACTTGGCATTAATGGAGCTCACCCATCAGTAATCTCCATCCTGAACTTCCTGTTATGAAAAGGAGGCTGCTGGGGCATAACATTCCCCAGTATACACTGCTTATCTCAAAGGACAATCATGGAAAACACCTTCCCAGGCCTTCTATCTCACCTATCCCACACAGATTACATTAATTGTCATCTATTGAGACACAAAGTTATATAAAGTAAAGATTTACAGAAAGAAATTGAAGATACTTCTTCCATACTAGGAAGATGGCTGAATTTACACTCAGGCCTCATCCCTGAAAGATTCAATGATTTCTACTGTTTAAATAAGTAGAGATGTAAGAAATTGTGGCTAAGTTGTCAGCCACCCTGCTCTTTCACTGAAGACAACACAAATAATGCCATCTTTGCTTTCTCAGTAGACCTAGGTACTATCTCAGGAAACTTCCAAACACACTCCACCTCCACATCATGGGCAGAGTAAAGTGAATGGGCTAGAGATGCTGTCCTGGCAACCTCTGGCAGTGTCTCTCATTGTGCTAGTTGACAGCACCCTTCAAATACCAGTAGATGGAGAAAGTGCTATTAATATTTTTGCATAAAGGAGTTAGGAAGTCAGCCTCCTCAAACAGCATTACAAAGCTCATGAAAACTAGAGTCTCTTGTCAGGTTGTCATTTATTGAATCTAACACTCATTGTTTCCTTTTGAAACCTAGCCCAGGCTGGCCTCGGTGGCTCAGCCTGTAATCTCAGCACTTTGGGAGGCCGAGGCAAGTGGATTGCCTGGGCCCGTGGGTTCGAGACCAGCCCGGGCAACTTGGCAAGACCTAATCTCTACAATGAAAATTAAAAATTAGCTGGGCATGGTAGCTCATGCCTGTAGTTCTGGCAGCTTGGAAGGTTGAGGCAGAAGGATCACCGGAGCCCAGCAGGTCGATGCTGGGGTGGCCATGAGTGTCCCACTGCACTCCAGCCTGGGCGACAGAGTGAGACTCCAAATCAAAAGAAAGAAAGAAAGAAAACCAGTCCAAAAGGAGAAGAGAGATTTGGGCTCAATTAATAGCCCAGCATTAACAATCTGTCCACATAGCTGGGCATGGTGGCACATGCATATAGTCCCAGCTACTCAGGAGGCTGCGGTGGGAAGATTGCCTGAGCCCAGGAATTTGAGGCTATAGTGAACTATGATCACACTGTTGCACTCCAGACCAGATGACAGAGTAAAATTCTGTCTCTTTAAAAATAAAAAATAGGCCACTGCTTTGTTAAACTCTGGTGTGTCCACGTGGCTTTTTGAGCTATGGCTACCATGTTTCTTGGCTTTGGCCCCCTCCCCTACCTTGGGGAGGTGAATCAATCTCTCTCTATCTCTATCTCTATTTCTGTCTCTCTCTCTCCATTCGCCATTGCTTTGTCAAATTCTGGTATGGCCATGTGCTCTTTGAGCTATGGCTGCCACCATGTTTCCTAAGTTTTGACTCCCTCTCCTACCTTAGAGAAGTGAATCCTCTCCCCCCTGCTCTCTAATTTACTTTCTAAATAAACTATATATATATATATTTTTTTTTTTTTTTTTTGAGTTGGAGTCTCACTCAGTCGCCCAGACTGGAGTGCAGTGGCCACTCCTGGCCACCGCAGCCTTGCCTGCTGGGCTCCGGCGATCCTTCCGCCTCAGCCTTCCGAGTAGCTGGAATTACAGGCATGTGCTACCATGCCCGGTTGATTTTTAGATTTATTGTAGAGATGAGGTCTCGCTGCCCAGGTGGGTCTCAAACCCGCGGGCTCAGGCAATCCACTCACCTCAGCCTCCCAAAGGCGTGGGACTATAGGCTGAGCCACCAAGCCAGGCATAAACTATATTTTTAACCTAAAAAATAAAATATTTTCACAAACATTATGACTTTTGATCCTCATAAACAACCTTGTCTGGTAGGCACAGTATGCATTATGATTTTCCTTTTTTACAGATGAGGAAACTTGAGTCCATAAGGGTTAATAATAACAATGACTAATATAAGTATTAGTTCATTTAGTCCTCAAAACACTCATATCAGATAGGTGCTATTATCGGCCTTATTTTACAGATGAGAAAATGAGCAGACAGGTCAAGTGACTTGCACAGGTACCAAGCTATTAAACAGCAAAGTTGAGGTTTGAGGCCCTGGCAGTCTGGCTGCACATCCAGCTCTCGACACTACCTATAGCTGCCCCCATTGGTGGCACCATTATTAAGACGCAGGGCCAGAACTTGAATTTAGAACTTTTACTCCAAAGCCAACAATCTTTTTATGATTCCATGCTGCTACAAAAATAAATCTACCATAATTAGATCCTGTTTACTGAAAAAGATTTTTTTTCACAATCAGCGGGACCAGGAGACGGATATGTAGACACAGAGCTTACTGGTAAATCCCGGCTGCTCACCGACTGGGGATTCTTGCTGTGGAGGGATGGAAAGAGCAGTGGGACTGGCTTGTCCTCCTGGAGGTGGCTCGGGTGATCAGTCCTGGGGGCCTCTGCTTTGTAGGGGTAGGTGAGATGCTGGGGGTGCTGGCTGGCTTGGTGTTGCCGTGAAGAAATTCGTGTGTGTGGCTTGGCTGGCGGCTGGGCAGGAGGGACTGGCTTAATATGAGCAGGTGGGCCTGCCTTTTCCAGGACTTCTTTCTGTGGTCTTCCCAAATCCTGAAGTGGGTTTCCAACCTGGAAGTAAGGATATCGAAGCGCCTGGAATGACAAATAAGGCTTTAGGAGAAATGTCTAGCCTGGAAAGCTGATGCCATTATGATCACTGGGCTGTATTTCGTATGACCAGTTTACTACAGTTTCTTGGCCCAACCCAACTTCAGAATGGCATCCTGAATTTGCAATACTCTCTGTGAATTAACTTGGGGGGTATTTTTAGGTTTTCTGAGACTATTCTTATAAGGCACACATTCCTCTCTTGGATCCATGTTACAGAATTGTCTTCTTTTCATCTCTAGTGTGCATCCTTTAAAAGCTGGACTAATCAGAAAGTTTCCTGTCTTTCCCAAAACCATTTTGTGAATTTCATCACCAGACATGCATTTCTGAGAGCTTTCTAAGCTCTTGAGCCATCCAGAGTCTTGTGGCACCAAATTGTGTCTCTGTCTCTTTGAGTCTTTGTTTTCCAACTGCTTTTCAACACTCCTTAATATTCCCCCAGCTACCATTTCTCCAGTTGTCAGAAATTCTATCACCACATTGGCTCCTTTTTCAAATATCCCTGTCATTTTTGCTTAGTCAAACTGTCTTCGCTGATTGGAATTGGTCACTTATTTGATCCTCTGTGCAATGCAACTATCAGTGAGACAAGCTGAGAAGGGGCCAGGCACAAGTAATGCAAAAGGAGCCTTGCGAGAGGCATGTGAATGTTAAGAGCCCACAGCCTGGGCCCCTCTAATCTAAGTTTAAGAGGTCTGAGGGAGGGTGGGTTGAGAAAGTGGGAGGAATGATGTCAGCAGACCTGGATCCTACTTCCAGTCAGCTGGCTGCACTCGCAGAACTAGTCACTGGATGAGAAGATTCGGGCAAATCACTTCAACTTTCTGAGATTCAGCTTTCACATTCACAGAAGTAAAAACAGTAACACCTATTTCATGGAGTATTTAGTCACTTACTTAAACATCACAAAGAATATACTAAAGCATTGGCTAACTGTATAGTGTTGTAAAATGCTAACTGCAGTTACCATCCTAGCTCTAGCTCATCTCTCGGAGGTAAAATGAGTGTATTGGACTTTTAAGGTATAATGCTGCCTTTCAACAACCAATACTGGCTTATAAACAAACTACCACACAACTTTAACTCAAGAGAATACATTTGAAAATATTCTCAAAAGACAGAGTAATATATATGCTTATTTTCCTTTCTGTGTAGGTAGTGATATATCATGTTGATTGTGTGCCAACTAGATTGTTTAAACCTTAACTACTTTAACTACAAACAAAACTACAAAAAAGTTTAAAACCATTTAAAGTTCTTATGCCTTATAAAGTACACCATTAGTGGTATTCAATATTATTTCTTTCCCATAATACTAAATAAAATATTTCTCATGCAATTTATAGAGGTTATTCAGTTAGGCACAAACTTCTAAGAAACGCATCAAATAGGAAAAAAAGGAAAGAAAACCTGACTAGCTGTAGGTCGCTTCTTGGGATCCCACTGAAGCATGTCTCTCAGGAGTTGAATTGCTTCACTGCTAGCATTAGGAATCAAGGTCTTTAAGTTGTTGGGTACGCACTGGGGCCAGCGGAAGTTCATAGCACTTGAGAGTTGGTAGCCTTCAGGCCAGTCGGTCTGAAAGAAGGAAAAGATAGAAAATCTTGCTCAGCCAATTGCCATGATACAAGCTTATATTCTGGCATGAGTGCCCAAAAGGGAAAGCAACCCTCTCCTTAGCCACCTACATTCCCTACCATGACACTGCATGTGATGAGACACAGGCTATATTAATGGAAAAAACCCAAACACCATGGCATCTGGTGAGCAGTGAAAAGACCTGCCACCACTTGTTTCATAACCTTTATATAAAGTAGTACATCTCTTGAGATTTGGGGACTGAACCGAGTATTTCTCCAACTCTTTTTCATGAGACAGAGGTTTTGGAAACTGCTGACGAGGTATCTTTTGGGGAAAACAAAATAAAACATCTTGTTCCTGGTCAAATATATTTGTGAAATCCTACAGACGATGAGATCCCCAACTTGATGATTCGAAGTACACATTGTTTTGGAAGAGAACCAGCAGTAAAGCTCGCTGTTCCATCCTGTCTCAAACTCAGTGCTCTTTCATGCATCATGGTTAGGGGATATTAAATGCTGGAATGAATAATGGAAAATGTTGAACAAATGATCTTTAAGGCTTCTTCCAGTTCTAACATTCCACTATTTTATGAGATACATCCTTTCTGCTTCTTTTTTAAAGTCAAGTTGCAATATGTATAGATTGTATCAGTCATTCACTTAGATAGTTCTGGGGTGCATACTGTAAGCTTAATGTTGGTGGATATCCAGTATAAATCCTGCTCTTAAGGATTTTACTGTCCTCGGTGGCTCAGCCTGTAATCCTGGCACTTTAGGAGGCCAAGGCAAGTGGATTCCTGAGCCTGCGGGTTCGAGACCAGCCCAGGCAACTTGGTGAGACCTTGTCTCTACAATATATAAATAAAATAAATTAGCTGGGCATGGTAGTACATGCCTGTAGTTCCGGCTACTTGGAAGGCTGAGGGAGAAGGATCATCGGAGCCCAGCAGGTCAATGCTGGGGTGGCTGTGAGCATGCTACTGCACTCCAGTCTGGGTCATGGAGTGAGACTCCAACTCAACAACAACAACAACAAAAAGAATATTACTGTCCTTAAAACAGAGTAATAATGCAGAGTAAAAAGTAAAAAGGCCACAGGAGAAACTCAGATATAGATATGTAGATATGCAGAGGAAAGAAGAAATTCCAGTAGGGAATTGGGGAAATCTTAAGGAGGTGGCATTAATAATTCATTCAAATGATGTTAAAAAATTTTTTAAGGGTCTAGTTAGTATCAGCAATGATGTTGGGACCTGGGAAAATAAACACACAACAGATCTTTGCCCTGAATGAGCTTATGGTCCAGAAAACAAATACATACCCAAATAATTATACCAGTAACACAGGAAGGTGAAGGAAGATGGAGAGATCAGGAAACAGTGGTGAGGAGGTTATTGAGCGCCTTGAAAGGACAGACACATAAGAGACATTCAGGCAGAGGGTGTACGTGCAGGCACAGAGGAGAGGAAATTTCAGGGCACATGGCATGTGGGAATGAAGTGGGGGACAGGATCGAGAGGTAAGGGGCTGGGCAATGGGAGTCGGCAAATAACTTCACAAGGGGAGGACACAGTACCCGTGCTGATCTTTCGGAGGCTGAATTTGGCCACAGACTGGAAGACAAGCCAGAAGGAAAGCACTTGACAGAAAGATTGGAAGATACCCTCAGACACAGGCAAGGTGGTCATGGTCCAATCTGAGATGGCAGCAGTGAA
Source organism: Carlito syrichta (assembly GCF_000164805.1). Classification (NCBI taxonomy): domain Eukaryota; kingdom Metazoa; phylum Chordata; class Mammalia; order Primates; family Tarsiidae; genus Carlito; species Carlito syrichta. The sequence goes on from NW_007247202.1 coordinate 298,966, forward strand.
CTCGAAAGAACAAGAGCCACATGAGGCAGACAACACAGTGACACTCAGCAGCATTTACTGACCAACTGCTTGGACAAAGGGAAAGGAGAGTGAGGGGAAAGAGAGAAGGTCAAGCCAAAACTCAGTCTCAAGGCTGTTCGGGGATACGATGAGACACAGACCAAGCGGGGAATGAAAGAAGGAAGCTAGTGGGATCGAACAAAAAGGCAACCTGTTCCAAACATGTTGAGTTTGAGGCTATGGTGAGGAGTTGGCAGAAAATCCCATAGAGAGTTGTAACTATGTAGATGTAGTTGACAGGAGGGAGCCAGGGCCTATGAGTACATTGAGGGGACTTCTGAATAGGTGTAAGAGTTGTAGCCATAAGAACAGAGCAGCTCTACAATGGAAGAATGATGGAGAGAGAAAAGCAGAGGGAGTCATGACAGATGTAATACTTGAGAGTAGGAGGGAAAGAAGCCAGCCGTGTCTGAGAGCGTGGGCAGTGGAGGATGACCAAGGCTGAGAGAAAGAGTCTAGAATGGGTGGTGCTCGATAGTGCCAGCACGGCACAGGACTTAAGGGGAAGCGGCACAGGGAGCCGCTGGCTTTGGCCCACTTGACTTTGTTTCATATTGCTACCTTTTTCGGTGTCCCCAACACTTGGCAAATTTTGAATATCGTGTCAATCTCACTGGCCCCAGGGAAGAGCGGTCTGAGAGTGTACACCTCTGCCATGATGCAGCCGACGGCCCAGACGTCAATGGGGGAGCTGTAGTGGGTAGACCTCAGGAGGACTTCTGGAGCCCTGTACCTGGGGAGACAAGGGTTAGCTGCTGGCTATTGCTTCTACTGGTCAGAAATTAAATTAAATAACAACCAAGTCTAAGTGAGAGAGTCCGTTTGTTTCTGTTTTCTCTCTAGTTCACTGTGGCACAAGGAACTGCAAGAACTTGACAATGGCTGTGGTTGCTGTAGAGAAGTGGCATTTCTCTGGTCCACAGTATTTTCTATTGAGTATTTATCTACAGAAGTCTTTGAGAAACACAGAGCGAGAATTAGGAAGAGAGGGAGAGGGAGAAAGAGAAGGAGAGGGAGAGAGAGAGTTAAGAGCAAACATTCTAAAGCTTGTGTGTAGACTACTTCTTGGTCATGGCAAACTACTTAAATCCTAGGGTCTAAACATTTTAACAACAGCAATTAGATGGTTTTGAGGTAGGTCTTTGAAGAATCTTTTACATGACTTATGAGAAACTGTCCTCAGGAAGGCCTATATATAAAATCTTATAGTATGGAAAAGCATACTAGGTTTCCTTTTAACATGATTTATAACGCAAGCTTTTAACCTCGTACAATGCCATCAAATCTACAAATGAGCTGTACTGCATTGTTTCTCTTAGTGAAAAATCAATGTGTGTGACTTTAATGTTATCCTCAGTATAACAGTATCTTTTTAAAGAAGTGCAATTAAGTAATGTTGAGAAAAACAGTATTCACCATCTGGTGGATACGTAGTCTGTATATGGAGGTCGTGACCGGATTTCTCGGGCCAATCCAAAGTCTGCAATTTTCACAAGTTCTGGTCCCATACAGAGGAGGTTCTCAGGCTTTAGGTCTCGATGGAAGAAGCCTGTGAAGACAGAGGAAGAGAAGAATCCAGATGCAAGTTTGCTTCTGTGTGGCTCTTTGCAGCTGTTCTGCACTTTTTGTAATGACATCTGGCAAGGCTCTGAAGGCTCCCTACTTTCATCTGACAGATGACATGAAGTCTTTTGACCTTCACACAGGACTTCATGTGTTTCTCTTTGCAAAAATCATTTCAAAAACTGTTCTTCAAAAATTTTTTTTAACAAGAGAGAAAACTTCTTTTAAAATATCAAAACTTGGTTATAGGTTGAGTTAACTTGGCAAAAAGAAACTATCACTCAAGGGAAAAATATCATTTCTACCCTGTCCAAGTCAGTCAGAAAGAATTTGAGATTAAGACCATTTTAATTCATAAGCACACCCTGAACATTTATCATAATACAATAAGAAAGTAGGACACTGCCAGGGGAGGGAGGGGGCAAAGTGGGGACCAAAGGGAGACCCAAACTACCTGTATGATGACCACTTGTATACCTAATTCTGAATTGTACCCAACATCTTTAAAATTAAAAAAAAAATTAAAAAAGAAATAAAATGAGCTCAAATTAAAAAAACATTTCAAAAGACAATCGTCTAATGGGAATTAAGAGTTTAGAACACAACAAAACACAACTATAATTTTTGCTTAAGAATAACAAGAAACAGCTGGGTGGCTCAGTCTGTAATCCCGCGCCTTTGGGAGGCTGAGGTGAGTGGATTGCCTGAGCCCGCGGGTTCAAGACCCGCCTGGGCAGCGAGACCTCACCTCTACAATAAATCAAAAAATCAGCCGGGCGTGGTAGCACATGCCTATAATTCTGGCTACTCGGAAGGCTAAGGCGGAAGGATCGCCGGAGCCCAGCAGGCTGAGGCTGTGGTGGCCGGCAGCGGCCACTGCACTCCAGTCTGGGCGACAGAGTGAGACTCCAACTCAAAAAAAAAGAAAAAAAGAATAACAAGAAACTTATGAATATAAACCAGTCATATCTGAGATTCTGTGTGGGTTGCAGCATATGTTTAAATGTTAAGTATTTATTTCTTTGCCTAATGAAGCAGTACAGAGGTGCATCTGCAGTTCACATTGTGAAAGGCAAAGATAAGTCACCACGTGGGAAGCCCACCTCAGCTATCGCAGAGCTCTGGAGGTGCAGGCAGGAGACCGTCAACATGGCGATCTCCCAAGTACACTCAAACAACCCGTGATCAGCAACACAAGCCTCTGAAAATCCTAACCTGCCACTTCCTGTCACCGACCTACACATCATTCAGTGTGACTCTACGTCTATATGGGACACCAAAACTGGAACACAACTCAGAGGGTGCTGCTGATGCCATGATTTATGTGCCATCGTTACAGGCTGAGTACTCCTCTCTGAAAATCTGAAATCTGACAGGCTCCAAAACTGGAATCTTTTTGAGTGCTGACATGACACTCAAAGAAAATGCTTATTGGAGCATTCCGAATTTTGGAATTTCAGGTTAGGAATACTTACCCAATATAGTAGAATACAAACATTTCAAAATCCAAAATATAATAATAAGAATTAAAACCTGAAATACTTCTGGACCCAAGCATTTTAGATAAGGGACACTCAACCTGCGAAAGCTGGATTCTAACTAGCAGTTTATGACAGAAGTAGTAGCCATCACTAGAGAGCTGCACTCTTATCTGACAGCCTCTGTGCTGACAGTGCTCAAGCAGGCCTCTCTAAGGTGCTTTCCGATGAGACCCACGTCTCTGACTGGGCAGCAACTGGATGGCACCATCTTCCCGACATCCAATTTTCCAACTTTTCTCCTATCCAAAATCATTTCTCCCTCCCAAGTTTTAATAAGATTGCCAGATACCTTGCAGTGATGCTGGTTTCATCCTTCCCCACAGTCCTAGGACTGTGCCACAATGTCCATCGATATTTCTCGTCTCTGCCTCTTTCTACCTTTCTCGCTGCCTCTGCCAAGCCCTTGCTCTCACTGCCGCTTTCTCGCAGGCCTTCCTCATGCCCACAGCTCTCCCACACATCCTGACCATCTAAACACTGTCTTTCCCTTGTCATCCTCCCATCCACACAGAAAAACCTTTCATGCCTCCTTTTTATTTAATAAGGCCAAACTCGTTTCATTCTACCTGAGGAGATAAACTTATTTTCCAATGCTTATCATAATATGTGTAAAGTGTGTTCTACTCAGGTAAAATTCCTCATTCCCTTAAAGTTCACTGTATAGTCATGTGCCGCATAACATTTCAGTCAACAACAGGCTGCAGATACCATGGTGGTCCTATAAGATTATAATGGAGTTGAACACTTCTTATTGTCTTGTCTATACTATACTATACTATACTTTTTTATTGGTATTTTAGAGTGTGCTCCTTCTAATTACCAAAAAACCAAAATTAACTGTAAAACAGCCTTGGGCAGGATTCAGGAGGTATTCTAGAAGCATTGCTATCATAGGAGATAACAGCTCCACGTGTGTCACTGCCCCTGAAGACCTTCCAGTAGGACAAGATGTGGAGGTGGAAGACAATGATACTGATGATCCTACCCTGTGCGTGTTTGTCTCTTAGTTTTTAACAAAATGGCTTAAAAGGTAAAAAATAAAGAAATCTTAAAATAGAAAAAAGCAGTACAATATGTTTGCGTTATAAGCTAAGTGTTATTACAAAAGAGTCAAAAGTTAAAACAAAATTACAAGTTCATAAAGTAAAAATGTTACAATAAGCTAAGGTTAATTTCTTATTAAAGAAAGAAAAAATTATAGCCAGGCATGGTGGTACACGTCTGTAGTTCCAGCTACTTGGAAGGCTGAGGCGGAAGGATCACCTGAGCCCAGTAGGTCGAGACTGCGGTGGCTGTGAGCATGTCACTGCATTTCAGCCTGGGTGACAAGAGTGAGGCTCCAACTCAAAAAAAAAAAAAGAAAAAGAAAAAATTTTTTATTTAGTGGAAGCTCAGTGTACAGTGTTTATAACATCTGCAGTAGTGCACAGTGATGCCCTAGCCCTCACATTCACTCACTCACAAACTCACTCATATAGAGCAACGTCCAGTTCCGCAACCTCCATTCATGGTAAGGGCCCTATATGAGTATGCCATTTTTTACCTTTTATATCATAATTTTGCTGTTTAGATATGCTTAAATACACAAATGCCATTGTGTTACAACTGCCTACGGTGTTCAGTACAATAATGGCTATACAGAAGCAACATATAGCCCATATAGCCCAGGCAAGTCGTAGGCTACACATCTAGATTTGCATACATACAGTAATTCTATGAAGTTCACACAATGATGAAACTGCCTAACGATTCATTTCTCAGAAGATATCCTCATCGTTAAGTGACGCATGACTATTTTCATTAGTTGTGCCCTTGCTCCTTTTGGCCTATGGAGAGGATAGATATCAATCCCAACTTTTGCCATCCTTTAAGAGCTGTTTTTTCCTCTTCCTTCACGAAGCCATTCTAATATGCTAGACTTCATTCACCCTACCAAAAAATATTTGACATAGCATCTCCTCCACGCCAGGCAATGGGTTAGAATCTATGGATCTGAACCCTCAGACGTGGTCCTTGCTCTCATGGATGAAACAGGCAGCCCCCTTTGAACCTAAGTGGAGTGCTATCATTTCAAGTATGTGAACTCTAAACCATTTTTCACTTGTTAGGTGAAAGCACTTTAAGGGCGGAGGCCATACTTTCATTTCTTCTGAATGCCCAGCACAGCAACAGGAGTGTGGTGGTTTCATAATATATTCTTGTTGATTGAATAAAGGGCTTGTGTAGGGTTGTAGGAACATGAAAAAGCTTAACGATGACAAACTCACCTGGGCCAAATAAACAGGGACAACAGAGGGCAGACTAGAGCTGTGGGAAGGGCTGGGGAGGACAGCAGGTGAGAATGGAGAAAGAAGAGTAATGGCCCTGATGCAGTGTGGGGAACAATGAGCTGGATGTCCTTGTCATAGGGGGGGTTCTGTTGAATGAATGAATGAATGAGTGCAGACAGAAACTTCAGTAGGACTAAATCTATTGATCAAGGCTATTTTCCAAAGACTGTCTCTGCTCTAGGGGAGGTTAAATGTGAAAATGCTAAATGCCATTACCATGGTAAGCAGCAACACTATAATAAAAGGACACTTTGGTCACATGCAGTGGCTCATGTCTGTAATCCCAACATTTTGGGAAGCCAAGGTGGGAAGATTATTTGAGGTCAAGAGTTTGAGACCAGCCTGAGCAACATAACAAAACCCCATCTCTGTAAAACATAAAAAATATTAGCTGGGTATGGTGGTACATGTAGTTCTAACTATTTGGGAGGCTGAGGTGGGAAGATTGCTTGAACCCAGGAGTTCAAAGCTGCAGTGAGCTGTGATCATGCCACTGTGTTCCAGCCTGGGCAGTACAGTGAGGCCTTGTCTCAAAAAATAATACAATAAAAGAACCCTCCTCTCTTTTCATCATTCTGAGGACCACCGGACTTAGTACTGGGTCAAGTTCCAAATGGGTAGTATGACTATGGCATAACGACAGATCTGTAAGACAAATGGCTAGCTTAGATGGACGAAGTGAATATGACAGAGCCTAGAATCCAACAAACACAAAGGGCGATGAAGGCACAGGAGTGAGCAAATACATTCAGGAGGGCCACAAGTGAGAGGGGGAGGTGATGGAAGTTGCTTCCATTTTCCATAGTCCAAGGCACTGGCGAGATCAAAGATGTTAGACCTGGGCTAGACAGAGACAGGCACAGCAAGTTTGCTAATTTTATAGCATATGTATATGTAAATGTGCATTTGTATGTATATTGTGAAAAATGTATCTATCTCATCTATCTATCTACACACATATATACACCACTGCTTCATTCTTTACCCTGTCACTGTATTGACATATACCTGATGCCCCTCCAATTCCTTGAAGTATCCAAATCAAATTAATGACAAATTAAACCAAAATTTGAGGCTTAAGAACCAAACTTAAAGTTATTAACTCAAAAAAATGAAAAGGGTAACTCAGTATTAGTCAAGAATGGCCTTTCAAGTGAAAGAAAAGAACTTCTGATATGGAAACATTTGGACAGTTAATGATCAGCCTAATTAAATAAAGATTATCTACACCCATGAGAGTGGGTGACACTATTCTAAGACTTGGTGGAACTGAGTCATTGTGTGTAGAGCCTGTGTTCTTCAGAGCACCCTCCAGCTCCCAGAAGGCCTGACTATGTGCTCCCATCCTGGAATTGGTTTGAGAATGTATAAAGACACAAGTAGTGATTAGAGAGTGAATGATTTTTCTGTCAATGTGTGAACCCTGAGAATACACGGACTATAAAAGACCATAGTTTGTCTTCCTAAAAACTTAATGTTATGAACACTCCAGTGAAAAAAGAAATGGCAGGCATCGTTTTCTGACTGAACAGATGGGAAAATTGAGTCATGGCGGGGTGGGCGGCGGATGAATGATCCCCAGTCCCACCAAGCAATGTGTCATAGCTGTTCCAGCATCTAGCGCCACTCTTTCCCTCTCAACCTAAATAGCTGCATCTTGATTCGTGGTTTCGGTCCTCTCGAGTTTCCTTAATTGAAGGAAGTCTCCTTTCTTTTTTAGTTGGGGGCAATTATCATACCCAAACTTACACAGCATCACCAAAGGGTGCATCCTCTGTCCTCCAGCCACACCCCCAACTGCAGCTCCCTCTGCCTCCATTTGTAACCCCTGTCTCAACAAGTGTGTTTTCTCCCTGCTGGGTTCATCCTACCAGAGCTCAGACAAGATCAGGCACACTCAGGGTGCTATGGCCACTGACTCAGTTCATCCCGTCACGTCGACTGGCACTCAACCACAAGTTCTATTCTTGCACTCTGGACCTTGTCCTTTGCTCCTCTCACTCATGCTCCTGGAAACACCAACCATCCCCTCCCATCCACCAAGTTTTACCTCCCACCCAACTCTTCCTTAATCCTACTTCCACAGAGAACATGCACACTCATCAAAAAAAGGAGGAGGAAGATTCTGATTCCCCACGCATCACCCTAAGCAGCTTTCCTTTCTAGAGATCGTATTTCAGGCTTAAAATAAACAGAGATAAATGGCTAGGGAAAAAATTAATTGCAAACTTTTAAAGTGACTGAGGAGAAGTGCATCTGTCAGCTGACATATGCCATTTCCATTATACAGTCTTCAAGCAGAACTTTTTATAACAAATTCATAAATATGTCTGTAGGTTATCTAGCCCTCTGCTAATTATTGAATAATATAACAATTAGCTATTATTACCGATATGCCCATGAGTTCTAGTCCTAGGTAATTAAAAGTTCTATTCCTTATGTCATGTACAGTTACTTAAAAATTTTTTTTTCTTTAGAGACAAGGTCTCACTCTGAGGCCCAGGCTATAGTACATGGTGTGATTATAGCTCACTGAAGCCTTGAACTCCTGGGCTCCAGTGGTCTTCCTGCCTCAACCTCCCAAGTAGCTAGGACTACAGGTGCACACCACCATACTCGACTAATTTAATTTTTGTAGGAAGGGGGGATCTTGCTATGTTGCTCAGGGTGGTCTTGAACTCCTGGTTTCAAGGATCCTCCTGCCTCAGTCTCTCAAAGTACTGGGATTACAGGCATGAGTCCCCACTCCTGGCCCACTTTTCATCTCTGTTTTAACAAAACGTGACTATTTCCATCTGAGATGCAATGCAGCAAAGTGGTTAAATGTGCAGACCAGGCAAACTGTCTGATTTCAAATCCCAATTCTGTTACTGGCTGGAAAGTCACTTAACCTTTCTGTGCTTCAGTTTCCTCATCTTAAAACAGGGGAATGACAGCAACTGCCTCATGGGGTTGTTTTGCAGGATTAAATGTATTATAAAGCTGTTAGAGCAGTGCTTGGCACATTGGCACTTTGCAAGAGCTGATAATTATTAGCACTGTTACTAGAAAATTCTCTCACTTTACCCCTCTACCAGGCTAGAAAAGTGGGCAGCGATGCCTGGCCCCATGTTTTTCTGGTTAGAATGAGGGCTCATGAGGAGTGGTGTGCCCCACCTGTGAGGAGGTGGCACCAGAGTGCTGATCCGGCTCCTAATGGAGTGTGTGTTCTGCTGATATGTGCAGTATGATTTGTAACAATGAACACCCTTCTTCCTCAGGCTTCTGATACACAATGGGAACCCTCACAGCTGGGCCATTCAGAGATCATGCAACAACAAAGTGCTGGTATGATAAGAACCGTCCTGTTCAGGATGGTGCGACTTCCAGAAGACAGGAAAAGACCTTCAATTAATTTCAGGGTATGGCAAACCAGTGCAATAACAGAGAGATTTTTCTCTTTCATCCTGGCAGAAAATTTGTGTGCTTACTTTTTCATGAATAAGCCTTGGGCAAGGAAAACATCAAGCCACAAAGAAAGCTTCCTCCCCTCCACCACGTTCTGCTATGGGTGAATCTGATATGGATTCACGAATAACCAGCGAATATTTAAACACTACAAGTTGATGCAGCATACTTTCCTGCTGTGGAAATCGTAATTTCACAGATATTACTGACTTTAAACCTACAGTGTTTTTTTATCAAGAAGCTACAAGGACAGCAATGCACAGAAATGCAGAGGACTGCCTCAAGGTCATGCTCAGCAAGAAAGGGTGAAATACAGAAGCAGAAACCACCTTCTGGGGCAAAATCTTGTCCTCCAGGCCACCTAATGTGTTTCTGTTACCTGCATGGATACATGTGACCTGGATATCTATCTGTAAGGGCGGGTCAAGGATGAAACAGGCCGTCAACATGACTTACTTAATTCCTGCAAAGTACATATGCCTTGGCTTGGCTCAGTCAGCACCAAGTAGAGCTGCGTTTTCACTCCCTGTGGGAGGAAAATGCTCAGTGACATGGAGGATGGCCATAGCAACTACCTGCAGCACTCCTCCCCCACTCAGAGGATCCACTTCCCCAGGGCAAGAAGCGCCTTGTCACAGCAAGAGCGGGCTCAGGGAAGAGCCTGAAACTCATGAGGCTCATCTGTGAAGTGCTTTTGATTTTTTTTTTTTTTTTTTTTTTTTTGAGGGAAGGAATACAATGGAGGAATCAAAGGTAAGTTAATACCTTACAAAAACTATTTTAAATGTTTCTAGAAATCATTTAAAAATGAAAATGGAATCAGAGTGGTAAACTCAGTTTCAATCCCACCTACAATTACCATTATTCACCTCTCATTCTCCTGTTCTCTTTGAGCATAGACAGGTTTTTCTAGTGAAGCATGGGAGATGGGCACAAGTTATCTAAACTAATCTCCACTCTGCCACTTTTTGCAATGGGGCTTCTCAGCAGGTTTTGAAACCTCTCTGAACTCAAGTTTCTTCTTTTTTTAAAGGACCAGATACCATCTATTCTTTAAGTTGGCAAGGAAATAAAGTAGCAAATAAAATGTTATTAAGTTCAAGCTAGCACTGGGCACTTAATTGCTTAGCAATGTCAGTAAGAATCTCTGGTGGAGGCAATGGTGCTGTGGTCTCCTCTTGTCCATAGGTTGAGCCTTCCCTTGCACTGTTTCTGCACACAATACAAGTGTTTGTGGCATGCAAAGGAAACTAATAGTGCAGAGTTCCAAAGGGCTGTTCTGACACAGGAGTATATGAATGCTAAATTACCATTTGCAGATATGTGTGTGTTCATGTGCACGTGTGTGTGTGTAGGGGGGTAGATGAGTGCATGTGTAGGCATATTTGCAGGTATTGTGTGCATGTAGATGTGTGCAAGTGTATGCATGTCTTGGGTGCATATGTGTGGTCTGTATGCATATGTGTGGTCTGTATGTACGTACATATTACATGTATATAATATACACACACATGTAGATGTGTGCAAGTGTATGCACGTGTCTTGGGTGCATATGTGTGGTCTGTTACATGTATGTACATATTACATGTATATAATATACACACACATATAATATATACACACCTATAGACACATTTGATTAAGTAGCGATCTGGATAAAAGCTTCAAGTTATTTCTGGTAACAAATATCTGAGTCTCATGAAAAGCAACAACAATAAAAGAGAGAGAGAGAGAGAGAGAAAGCCAAAGAATGCTAACTTTCTTTTAGGTCTACCACTCAGTTGCTAGTACTGAGCAAATAGCCTGAAAAATTGAGACATTCTAATTGGCCTCTATCTTAAAACGGGTTGGTTGACCTATCTCTTTTGAGAATCCCTTTATTTCTTGTTATGTCTCTTTCTTGAGCTCTTAATCTAGTAAGTGATCTTTCTCTTATTTGTCCCTAAAACATCATGCCAGAAGTTTTTAGTGTTTTGCACATTCATACCATCCCTTGTGAATTATTATGAATAAAGGCTAAAGTGCTAGTTCTATAAATGTCAGTGGAATCAGGGATAACTTGTACAGGAAACTTTTTCCTAGAATTGGTTTGCAATTTGACTCCATCTTGCATATTATTTGCTGATTACTCAGCATGTGCCTGAGGCTGACAAGGACTTCCACAGACAGTCTATGTTTGTCTATGTTTCATTTAGTCTCCAGCTGTGAGGGGTTACTCAGGGAGGGAAAGACAGCCTGGTAACAAGCCCAGATGTCCGATGCCACTTTCTGCAGCACAAGGTCATTTCTACTCACTGCCAAGTTACATCAAATCTAAACTGACTAGCGATTCAGAAAGTTGAGGAGGAAGGATTGCTGGAGTCTAGCAGTTTGAGGTCAGCCTAGGCAATGTGAGACCCTGCCCCTCTCTAAAAAAAATCTGAACTGTATTGTCAAAGGGCTTTCACTCAGTCTCCTTATTGAGTAGTAAAACTCATCCGTTGGTGAAATATTTACAATGCCAACAACACCCTTAGACTGAGTAGACAGATTTCTGCCTGTGCAAAACCAGCTTTGCCCATCTGTCTGTCTTCTAAAATGACTTCAAATGACCGCCTGAGGGGACTTCTGGCTCTACCCGTGGATACATCCATCTGGCAGCTCTGTGTTCATAAGCAGGTACTGATGCAACCCCAGCTGGGTCTGTGTCTAGTTAGTGACAAAAACCAGCAATGGTCCATGTAGATGCTGGAGAATATAACCTCACACTCATTGCTGCTTAATACTTTCAAAAACTCAGCTAAGAAGAACAACAGTGACACAGGATTTCCTGAATGGCATATGGCCAGTGTCTCTCTGGATACTCTAAATGTCTCCCCAGACTAACCAGACTATCTGTAGAGCAAGGCATACTGGGCCCTAGGAGAACTGTCTCTGTGATCAGGTGAAGTAATTGGCTTCCATTGAGGGATATGACATGAAACTGTCCTATATAACCTATCACTGTGTTAACAATGAAGTCATGTTACATACTGTCCCTCCAAAGGGTCCATGAGAAAAGCATCTCTCTGGTCTCTAGATCAAGAACAGTTCTGCTTCTTGGGGACAACTGGTCTGTTTTTCCTCAGGAAAACTTTGTATGTTAGAATGGATTGCTTTTCCCATTTCACATGGTCTGACAGAAAACTCAGAATCAAACCTATAGTTTGCTTCTCCTACTGAATAGATCTGCTGGCATGCATGTTGAGGACTAACCCCACCCCTGGTTGCATCCATACCTGGTTTTGCCTTTGCCTCTTTTTTAGTTTGCTCATTTTTAATTTATTATGTTTCTGTTTCTACAAATCTTATTCGATGATTTTTAACTTATTTTGAAACAAGTTGAAAGATACATTAGAAAAATGAGAAGCCATAGTGAAGCAGTGGTAGTTAATGAGTCAACATAACACATGAAACCTCTCTGAATTCTAATCCTAGGTTTCTCACTTGATACAGCAGTTAGTGATCAGGAATAATTTGTATATCTATAACTAATAAGCTTAATGTTAAAACCTAAAGAATAAAGACATACATACAGATGTGATAAAAAAATGAGGGAAATTCAGAAATTAAGATACAAAAGTTAACATTTCAAAATCTGTCACCAGCCTCTCAGCTCTTCTTCCTTCTCTGGAAGTCAGTTACAAAAGGCATCAATGCTTCCTACATCTTCTACCTGATGATAACATTTCACTGCTATTTAAAAGCACAATGCTCCAAACCACCTACCATGCTTGTGAATAAATGCAAGTCCTTGTAATATCTGAAACATGATATTCCTTGTGGCAGACTCAGGAAATAACTTGTTTCTGTATGGGACACAGGAAAACAAAGTCATAAATCTGGGTTTGCATATGAAAATAAATCCCATTTTCATGTTCTTTGGTTATATAGTAAGAAATTAAGAAAACATTCAGTCATATCCTATTTTTTGGCCAGATCCTTTGAATAAAAAAAAAAAAGAAAAGTGACTATTTGTCCATACAGGGGAGCTACCTTACAAACACCATTGCATATTTAGTTATGTTACAAAAATGAAAAGATTACACATTTTATAGTAAATTCTCCTCCAAATTTCCTCCAACATATCATATAAAAAACTAAAAGTCTCCTTTCTCCATGATGTAAACTAAAATGTTTTAAAATTTTGGTGAGGAAAATTTGAGGTCTTCCAGATGAAGGCTGTATGCAATGCAATGACAAGCATTTTCCTCCTGGTTGGGCAGACCACACAGTGACATTGCTGTCATTGACAATAAATATGATATTTGTTTACTCAAATCACTCAGAGAGAAGCTATAATGACATTCATTTTGTCACCCAGAAAATGTGCCCAAGAGGCTCTGTATGGTTCACCTTTAAAATTCAAAATTACCATAGCAGGTAAGTTTCTCATTAGTCTTCTCTTCCCAGCATGTCAAGCACCTGAGAACTGTAGCAAGAGAGGAACTGAAATAAACCTAGAACTTTTCAAATGGAAGGCTCAAAATAAATAAAGCTGTGTACTTCCCTGACATGTAGTTGCCCTGCCCATATGTCCGAGTAGGAATGGAGAACTGAACTGTCTGTTTAACTCTGGGCTTCTTTGAATGAATAAGCCATCATAGGGTCTCCAAAGTACAGTGCGACAAGCCCCTCATCTAACTGGCAGCTTTCAACAGTAAAGTCCAATAGCACAAATGTTAAATGATCAGAGAAAGAACCGGGGGACTGTAAGAAAGAAAAGAAAACATACCCACTTGGCCATATATATTTCTAAGATTGTGATGACCAAACTGTACCTTTCTTTAATGAGTTGGTAAAGATTTTCCTTCATGTATTCGAAGATAAAATAAAGATGATCATTTTCCCTGATAACTTCTTTTAATTTCACTACATTGGCATGGTTGAGCTTCTTTAAAGACTAAAAGGCAAGTAAAAACACACACACACACACAAAATCAGAGAAAATCTATCGTTGAAAAAGAAAAGTAATCCTATATATACTTAGGAAGAAACATCTAATTTTAGAACCACAGAAATGCCATAAGTTACATTTTAATCGACAATTCACTGAACAGTATTTCTCTGAAATTGATACTAACTTTACCCAGAAAAACCATCTTGATGAACTGTCTAGGAGGTACGTATTTGACCACTAAGTGGTGTTCCTGGCTGACCCCAGCACCAGGCAATGTGCCAGGGCTATTTTAGGCCCACCCCCTCCAGATGATGGAATTCAGGTTGTGGAAGTGGCCAGAGGGGAACCAACAAAGAAAGCTGAGGCTTTGATTTTTCTGGCACTGGAGAATGTAGCTGCTCTGGGCTGAGATCATCAGCTAACAGTCCACGGACACTTTGAATAGGAAATTGTTCCAAAAGACCGAGGCTGAGGGCCTGATTCTCTCAATTTTCATCTGACTCATGTGTGTCCATGAGACACAGAGCACTCCTTCTTATAGCATGAGTTTTCATTGCAGAGAAGAAAAAGTAGACTCCTTATCAGAAAGACCCTGAAATGAGATGAGAGAAATCCCTCTGTTTCCCCAAGCAAAGAAGGCCAAAAGTTAGGCAGTGGATAAGAAACTAGATGGTGGCTCAGAGAATGATGCATAAGGTAGGGCACGGTGGCTCATGCCTGTAATCCCAGCACTTTTGGAGGCCAAGATGGGAGAACTGCTTGATGCCAGGAGTTTGAGACCCACCTGGGTAACACAGTGAGGCCCTGTCTATATCAAAAAGAAAAAAAGAAAATGGTGCCTGACCTTCTGATACCCACTCTCACACAAATGTAGTTCCTTCCTCCTGGAACATGTAAGAACAGCCATGTGTATACTGTTTTCTGTTTGTATCATTAGTTTTGCTGATGGTGAACAAATACATGTCTGTATTAGTGAGTATCAACCCTATTCCTGTACAACAGCCTCTACCACACAACTATTAGTTTGCTCACTGGATGATCAGAATCTGATAGGCTGTTTCCTTTAAGGAAGCCTCCAACTGTCACTTTGGCCAGTGAGATGATCCCTTTAATTCAAAAAGCCCTTTCCCTCTCCTTATGGAGAAGTGAGTTCAGCAATAATAAATCGTTAAAGCCTTTTATCTTTGAACTTCTTTAAAAACAACACCCCTTTTATAAAACAAACAGACTGCTTTAAGATGAAAGTGTTAAAATGAATACCGACATCTAGAAGAACACTCAATAATAAGGTCCCCGAGGGGTCAGAGCTTGGGAATGTGTAATGTGATCAAGTGACTTCCAGCAGCTGGGAAGAGAGAGGAAATATGGCCAGTGAATGAGAACAACATACGACTTTTCTGGAGCCTCCTCCCCAGAAGAAAAGTTCCTGCCAAGATACTTCTCTGGCAGGGAATCCTCAGCTGTTCTGGCCAACTGTTTTGGGCAGATCTTTCTAGAATGATCCAACCGGGTTACTTCTTTTAGTTGGGCCGGATTCCTGGTTCTCCATCAGTAACAAATACAAACATTGTTTAACTTGTAAGCTTCCTCTGGACGCTCACTGATTGTAGCTGTCTTTTCTGCTTGTTTGCTTAAAATGCATCACAAGCAATGGCTAAGAGTTAGTAGATGAGCAGTCTCCGGGAAAATTCAGTCAGAGGAAAATGAAGTACATTTTAAAGCTTTTCCTTTTTCTGTCTTTCTTTGTTTTCTTTTTTCTTTTTTTTTTATTCGAGTTGGGGTCTAATTCTGTCACCCAGGCTGGAGCGTAATAGCATGATGATGACTCACTGCAGTCTTGACCGCCTGGGCTCAGGTGGTCCTTCCGCCTCAGTCTCCCAAGTAGCTGGAACTACAGGCACATGCCACCATGCCTGACTAATTATTCTTTGTAAGATAAGGTCTAACTATGTTGCCTAGGCTGATCTTGTACTCCTGGGCTCAAGCAATCCTCCTGCCTCAGTCTCCCAAAGTGTTGGGATTACATGTATGAACCTTTTAAAGCTTTTCTGGCCTTTTAAAGCTTTTCTAGAAATGTATTCTAGGCAAGGAAGGGAGTCGCTTTAGTTTTTATTCTCAAGTGTGTTTCAGGTGCGTATTACCAGCCCAAGTCTGAGGGTGGCTCAGAGTTCTTGTTTCTGAGTCTCATGAACAAGTTGAAGTCTCTACTAGTTTAGTACAGAAAAAATTAATTTTGTGAAGGGGACTCCCTTTACAGAGGTGTATTTCCAGGAAGAAGACATCTTATTTTGGTTGAAGAAAGATTTCCAAAGGAGAGGCGGAGGCAGGTCATTTGCATCAGAGTGGAGAAGCAGAGGAAGCAAATTAAACCTGGTCAACAGTCCAAACGGGGACCGCCCATCTCCATGGATAAAAGGCTCCATTTTTCCCTGCTCAGGGACTTATCAACAGTTTCTGAGCTGTTAAAAGTACAATGTTTGAGGCCCCAAGGATAGCCTGGTATGTAAGACACAGTGCCTTCTCCTATTAGGCAAACAACCTCATTGGGAAGACAGGACATGGATACAAATATATGGGACAGAATAAGGAAGGCCCTATTAAGGGTCAAAAGAATGGTGGACACAAGCACCATCAGCGGTATCTCAAGAAGGAGTAATCAGCACACCTTAAGGGGTAAGTGAGAGCATCGCCAAGATGTGACTTGAAGGAATAAGACCACCTGGACAAGCTCACTGGGAGGGAAAGGGCACATCAGGAAGGAAGCACATCATGGGGAAGCTGTGGCTCTGTGTCTGAGGGATGAAGAATGAGAATCATCCCAGTTTAGCTCTGAAGGAGGCTTATCTGGAAGATGTGGCTGTAGAAATGAGCAGGGGCAAACTGGGTGCCAGGTATATACCCATTGATGTCTTTTGGCAAATCGGGGTGCCTTCTGCAGAGAAGCAGAGAGTGATGCCTGATTCAATTAGGTTGAAAAGTGAATGGTACAAGGGGAAGTGGCACTGGAAAAAAAAGTCTGAAAGGTAAGGTAAGGAAAAGAAAGAGGTGGATGCTCAAGAAGAGAGAGGGCTGAGAAATTTGGAGTTAAAGAGAATGGTGGGCACATTTATAGACTAGAGGGTAGGAGCTGGTGGAAAGGAAGGGTTTAAAGATATGGAAAGGAGGTGGACTTCGTTGGAGCAAGATCTAAAGATATCTGAAGTTAAGATGGTTAGAAAAGAAAAAAAAAAAAGAATAACTCAGAGGAACAGAGTAGATGGGATACAGGCAGCCTAAGATGTCTACAACACCACAGCACCATGTAAGATGTGCTTCTAAGAAAAATGTCACAGGGGTCCCATTGCACCCACAACATCACAGGAGCAAGAATTCCTCTCCCTGCTGCTGGCCATCAGGTGTAGAGTCTTCCTGCAGTCCGCAAGCTCTCCAGAGGTAGACATGGGGAGGTATGGGCAGGTTGTAATGAGGAGAAAAGAGTACCACCATGCGGGATTCCCCTGCAGTTCCTTTTGCTGCTGGGATGAAGCAGCTGGCAGGAGATGGAAATGATGGTGACAAGAATCCTTCAGTGACCTTCCTTTCTCTTCCCCTCCTGAGTCAGAAAAAAGGACCTTAGCAAGGAGGAAGGGATGAAGAACCTTGGCAAGGTGCCTCCCTTCTACTTCCTTCCTCCTTTCTTCCCCTCTGTATTCAGTGGCTGGCTGTGACCAGTGCTGGTAGGTTTGTGTGAGGGTCAGCAAGGGTCGAAGTAGGGAGGATCCTAATTGGCAGTGGATATGGCACCTGTGCAGGCAGGTAAAGTGAATGGAAAGGGTCTCGTGGTCAGGCTAGGGGAGCAGTTTCTTCCAGTATTTTGCCAATGCAGCCACTTGCTTCTTAAGATGCTATGTGCCTATGGTTTTCCTAAATCGTAGCAGTAATCTCCTTTCCATCAGAAGTAATGCATAAACTGCACAGAAAAGGAAGGTTTAACATCCAAACTAAGTATATGTCACAGAACTTCATGTCACAGAGAAAATGCACTTGGATCCTTCTTTATTATCTATCTCTGATGTGTTTGGATCTCCTAGAACTTTTATCCTCTAGACCATAGGTTGGTCAACTATGTCCCTTGAGTGAAATCCAACCCATCACTTGTTTGTGTTTGGTCCATTAGCTAAGAATAGTTTTACAGAGGAACATTTGCAACCAGTTTGATGATAAGAAACACCAACTTTGTTTGTTTTTTAGATTAGAGAATATAGTTTATTTAGAAAGTAAATTAGAGAGAGAGAGAAAGAGAGAGAGAAGATTCCCCTCCCCAAGGTAGGGAATGGGGCCAAAGCTTAAGAAAGCACAGCCTGGCCATAGCTCAAAAAAGCACCTGGCCACACCATAGCTTGGCAAGGCAATGACCAGGAAAACTAACTTTGAACCCCAATTAAGTTAAAAGTTATTCCCCCCTCAAAAAAAGAACGCCATTCTTGTCATTGGAAGACTTGTAATACTCTATTATTATTATTATTATTATTACATTTTATATATCATAAATAAAAACTTCATGGAAATTCATTTTTGCTCTTGTTATGTATCTACCTATATAATATCCTCAATTTTACCATCTGGTCCTGACTATAAAAGACTTACTATCTGGCCCTTGATAGAGAAAATCTGCTAATCTCTGGTCTAGACTTGTAACCCGCTTCCATGTGCAAGTCTCTATTGGAATGCTGGCTTTCAATAACTCCTTAGACATCTCAAATAGGACTAAATGAGAGGACTAAGATAAGATGAAACACCACTCCTGTGCACAAGAAGAGAATTATGCATGTAAAACTCAAAGTAGTCAATCTACTCTGACAGAGACAGGAGGAAAGTTGAAACAGACTCAAAAGAAGAAGGGGAAGGGGGAAAGAGGAAATAGTGAATCCAGTGAGAAGGCTGAATAAAAGTGAAGATGTGCTCCACAATGCCTGAAACAGCAGCACCTTGATCAGCGAAATCCCTCACAGACAAGAGAGCGCAAATTATTAGAGCAAGACACTGAGTTAAGCACTGCTAGTATGTCTAGGAAAAATACTCAGTTGACAGTTTCCTTTATGTTAATAATTAGGCAACAGTTCACTAAATGAACACATTCAACTTGTTTATGTTAAACTATATTGATGTAAGATATCCATTAATGATGAAAACTTTCAATAACAGTATACTCACTGATACAGCAACATAGTGATCTTCTGGTTCAGCTACTAGTTGCAGAATGTTATCATTTGCCCCCTTTCTGGCATTAGCAGAAAAATTAAAATGGAATAACCATATCACCCATAAACCTAAGAATATACAAAGCTGTTTTCATCAGCCATACATAAATTATTCCCTGGTATGTTAATAAATACCTTAACCTCCCGAAGGTTCATGCACTCCTCCCAGGAATAAAACTTTTTTTTCATTCTAGAAGAGAAGAAAGAAACAAATAGCACACATTCCCAGTAATAGGTTAAACTTTTTTTTTTTAATGGCTTCATTTTGAACCTAATTAACAGTGCTTAAAGTTGGTTTTGATTTCTCTCAAATACTATACTATCCAAAAACAGCATTTATTTTCAAGCCTGACAGAGCAACCAATCCTGTCACAGACTTTCTCAACAGCAGTGGTGGGGTATAGAGGCCTGGACTGCTGCTTCGTTCTACCACTAACTAGCTAGTCCTTTGCTGGAGAGACACCCTCAGGCTCATTCTATCTAGCCCAGAACTGTCAACAGAAATTTCCACATTAGTGGAAATGTCCTGTGAGGTCCAGTATAGTAGGCGCTAGACACGTGTGGCTACTGAGCACTTGGCATGCAGCTAGTGCAACATAGGAACTGAATTTTAATTGTAATTACATTGAATGCCACATATGGTTACCTGCTATCACACTAGACAGCAGAGCTCTAGACTTCCCAGTGTAGGAGTTGGCAAACTATGGCCCATGGGCCAAATCCACCCCCACAGGACAGCCCATGAGCTAAGTATGGCATTTATGTTTTTTAGTGGTTGGGGACAAAACATCAAAAGAAGAATAATATCTCACGACATGTGAAAATCATATGAAATCCAAATTTCAGTTTCTATAAATGAAACTTTATTGAACACAACTGCACTCATTCATTTATAAATTGCCTGTGGCTGCTTCAAACTACAACAGCAGAATTGAGTCGTCGCGACAGAGACCATATGGCCTACAAGGCCTAAAATATTTACTGCCTGGCCTTGTACAGAGAAAGTTTGCCAACCCATGGTCTAGAGCCTGCGGGGGAAGAAATAAAGCTCTAGTAGTTAAATAGAAATCCACGTGCCAAGGTTCTACTTTTCTGTGCTTGAACTACACTGTCCCATGTCCCATTTGAGCCTCACAGTGGCCCTGAGACACACATGGCACTGGTGAGGAAACCAGGAAGCAGGGAAAGGTCTTACTGCAGGCTAATAGCACACTTCCATCCCTCCAGCTCACTCTGACACTCTGTCCTTGTCACACTTTCCTGGTTGAGTGATCAATTCCTTTATTATGTCCCAATTATTTAGTCCCTCCCACATGCTACCGTGGGTACTTTGCCAGGCACTGGAGATGCAATGATGAGAAAGACATCCCTCATGGAACTGCCATCATAGCAGGAAGGTAGACAATAATTTTCTATCTAAGTGCCATGAAAGAAAGAAAAAAGTACTATGAGAATGAACTCAGAAGGGCCTAGTCTAGTCTGGGTATCAGGGAAACCTCCTTTAATGAAGTCATATTTCAACTGAGACCTGAAGGGGGAGTAGGACTTAGCCAGGTGGGACACGTGGAAATGTCAGGCAAAGGTTCTAGCCAGAAAGTATTGGATAAGGTCAAGAAGCTGAAAGGCCAGAGTGACTGGAGCAAAGCAGACAAGGGGACTGTGATGGAGACAAGGCTGAAAACAGGCAAGGGTCAAGTAATGCAGCAATTTGTAGGTCACATTAAAAATTTGGGGCTTGGCCAGGCACAGTGTCTCACTGTGGCTCACACTTGTAGTGGTTCACACTTGTAGTCTTAGCTACTACAGAGGAAGGAGGATTACTTCAGTCCAGGAGACTGAGCTATGATTGTACTACTGCACTCCAGTCTGGGCAACAGAGGGAGTCCCTGTCTCTGAAAACAAAGCAGGGGGTTTGGCCTGATCCTAAAACTGACAGGAGGGCATTGAAACCAGTCTAGTTTGGATTCCCCCAAAAGCAGAGCCTGAGGCAAAGACTTGGGTGCAGGCAGTTATCTGGGAGGTGACTCCAGGAAGCCAGTGCAAGGAGTGGGGAACTGGGAAGGGAGACTTGGTGAACCCAATGAAGCATATGTGTCAAAGCAGATCCCAGAGTGGGCAGCTGTGCTCAGGCCTTCTGGGGGGGAACTTTGAAGGAGCTGGATAGAATACACCTTGGTGAGAGTCTCTCAGTGCACCTGAGATGGTGTGGGGGGAACAAGGTAGCTGTCACCAGATCACCACACATGCAAAGGACTCAAATTAAATCACTTAATTTTTCAGTTTCAGTTTCCTCTCCTATAAAATGATACTTATTAGCCTGCTCATTACCACCTCACAACATAAGAAATCACTTTGAAAAAGTATTGATAGTATGAGCAAAGTAGTAAGTCTAAAGTGAAAATGTTTGTAAGGCCTCTAACTTGAGGGCTGCAGAGTCCATTCCCACCTAACCCACAGAAATCATTATCTAAGGTTCTTCTCCACACATACCACCCACTTTCCTTTAGAACTGTTTCAAAGATGGGAATGGCAAGGGTAGAGTTAAAACTATCTTGATTTCATGTAGGTGAGGAGGAACTTGTGGAAGTGAAGGATAAACTTACTTTTTAATAGCAATCAATTCCCCGGACTCAATGCTTCTTCCCAGCAGGACGGAACCATAGGTCCCATCCCCAAGCTGCCTGATGGTTGTGTATCTATTCATGGTGTGCCCACTCAGGCTGGACACTCATCTCACGGCCGAGGTGGTTCCGTCCTGCAGTGGTAGCAGGCCTCCCCAGAATGTAACCAGATTTTTCGATGGCAGCACCAGCACAAGGTATTCGATAGTATGTGACTATCTCCCAAATACATATTTTCAAAGATAAGTCTTCTGCCTGTAGAGAAAAATAAGAGACAAGGATAAATGCTAATGTATATTGTGAGTTTATGTATTTGTATAGTCTTAATCAGGGGTCAACAAACTAACCTCCCTTCAGTCCACCACCTCTTCTTGCAGATAAAGTTTTACTGGAACTGTCATACTCACATACTTGCATTCTGTCCAGGGCTACAACAGCAGAGTTCAGTAGTTGTGACACTGTCTTGTCTGTAAAGCCTAACGTACAGCAAGGTCCTGGAATAACGTCGATGAGGGAGGGGGAAAAAAAATTCCCAGCCAGGGCCACTGTCTGTGTGGAGTTTGCCAGTTCTCCCCATGTCTGCATGGGTTTTCTCCTACATCCTAAACACGTGCATGTTAGGTATGTCTGCATGGTCCCAGTCTGAGTGAGTGTGGGTGTGTGTGAGTGGTCCTAATATGGGGTGGCATCCTGTCTAGGACTGGTGCCTGCCTTGTGCCCTGTGCTGCCAGGAGAAGCTCCAGCCACCAATGACCCTGAACTGGAATAACTGGTAAGTAATTATCTTATTTTAGTTTTTATTACTCTTTCTTAAATGATATGTATGTATAGCTCACACTTATTCGGATGCTTAATATTAGAAGTGCTTGGTCTTTACATAGAGGTTTGATGGTTTGTGATAAGAAATATGCCTTAGGAATTTAACTATTGTTTGTATAGGCTATGATAAGATTGGTTTCTATATTTAAGCAAAGACATTGTTTTGCTTAAAGTTGCAGTTTCCAAGAAACTATTGATGGTAAGTGAGAATTTGCTGTATTTACTACCTAGCCCGTTACATAAAAACTTTGCAAACCCTTGGTCTAAATAATACACTTTCCAATTTCTTGTAAAAATGGAGATACCATGCTTGGAAAGTGAATTTGTCACTAACTCAGAAATGAATCAGCTCCAATTCAATGCTTTCTGCTGACTAACCATTCTGGGCAAACTCTACAAAAAACTATGGTTGATGAAAATTGCCGAGCTATGAAAATTCCTGCTAAATATACTGTGTTCTGTGAACTTCAGCTACAACTAACAATGTAAACATACAAAAGCCAAGAAATGCTAAAATTAAAGTTCTCCTGATAGAGAACTTATGTATGCTCCATGAAATATTTGTTGCTAAGAATCAACAGTATTATTTTTACTATCAGACATTCAAAACCTAAAAGATAACTAGGAATTCAAGGCCTACGCATAGGGTGTGCCCCTTTTAAAGTTATTCAGTTGTGTATTTTTAATAATAAGTCATTGTTTTTTATTAGTCTGCCTATAATAAAGAAATTACAATAATAACCTAAGTGATTGCAATGGCTTTAGGCAAATACTTAAAAATCTAAACGTTTAAGTAAGAACAATAAAGGCATACTTAAAAAAAATACAATTGTTAAACGAACAATCTGAAGAATGAAGAATCAAAAGATCAGAAACTAATAATTGGCAGGATGTGACATTCTGCATCTAAATCTGGTCTTTGAGGCCTCTCCTCCAGGAGAATTCCAGTCAATAAGTGTAGAAGGAGAGAGGAAAATAAGAAATTCAATATTAGGCAAACACTACTGTAAGGTTTATTGCAGGCAAGT
Organism: Carlito syrichta; assembly: GCF_000164805.1. NCBI lineage: Eukaryota > Metazoa > Chordata > Mammalia > Primates > Tarsiidae > Carlito > Carlito syrichta. Next base: position 322,533 of record NW_007247202.1, read on the forward strand.
TTCATTCATGGATGCAAAAATTAGTAGATGAAAGTTTAAGAAGAAACAAGACATTTGCATAGTTTCAAAGTATCTCTAAGGCTGTTATTAACTTTAAGGGTAAGGATAATAACTTCACGGGGAGAAATCCAGCAGAAACCTCCTTATCTGAGTGATCAAGTTCAACATCACCATTAACAAGACATGACTTTATGTACTCTAGATGTGATGCACCTGAGAAGGGCACAACACTTCTGTGGTGTTCTTGCCCAAAAGGCAGAACTTCAGTCTAGTCATGGGAAAACATTGGACAGAACCCAAACTAGGGACATTCTATAAACAACTACTCCTCCTCAAATATGTCAGGATCACAAAAGACAAGGACTGACTGAGGAACTGTCCCAGACTGGAGGAAATTAAGAAGACATGACAATTAAATGTACTGTGGGATCATAAATGGAATCCTGGAACAGAAAAGGACACTAGTGAAAATGTTGACAAAATTTGAGTAAGGTGTATAGTTTAGTTAATAGTACTGTACCAATACCAATTTCCCAGTTATGATCATTGTTCCACGGTTATTGAACAATGCTCTTTCCAATTTCTTGTAAAACTGGATATACCATGCTTGGAAAATGAATTTGTTAACCTGGGAATTCTGTACTAGTTTTGCTACTTTTCTATAAGTCTAAAATTAAATTAAAATTAAAAATTAAAAAATACATCTGGATTATCTTCTTCTGAAGGCTGCGTGTGAGCTTGAGAAATCTTAAGAAATATAAAGGTTATGACTGACTTCACACAGGGGTTCTCAAACTTTTAAAACAGGGGGCCAGTTCTCTGTCCCTCAGACCGTTGGAGGGGCGGACTATAGTTTAAAAAAAAAAACTATGAACAAATTCCTTTCTTTTTTTAAACTATAGTCCACCCCTCCAACGGTCTGAGGGACAGTGAACTGGCTCCCTGTTTTAAAAGTTTGAGGACCTCTGCGAGTCTATCACATAATCAAAAGAGCTTTTAGAGACCAGATTCCACCCTACCCTTTCCCTTACAACCGCTGTAAGGCCCCTGGTTAGAGGGGCATTTTCGTTCTTAAAACACTTCAGGATTAGTCCTTACAACTCCCTTCAGTTGCTCTTTACAGTGATGTATTCCATTGCTGATGAATTAATATTTATAAAGCACTTCCTATGTGACAGATCCTGTCTTTAAGCTCTGAGGATTCGAAGGTCAATACAATACGGTCCTTCCTTTCAAAGAGCTTAGAGCCTCATGGTAGGGCATGGGGTTAATGGGTAGGAGGAGGGCCAGACATGTACCACTTCTGAATATAAACTAAGATATTTCAAGAATGCTTAGGGTACAGATGTGGGAGGCATTACGGTGAAAGTCCCCTTGGCTTCCAGCTGGGTTCAGTTCTATCTGGGCACAGAAGGGCAGTAAGAAAACTCTTCAAAAATAGATTGAATTTTAAAAGAAAAAGAAAAGTAGGTGTTCTGTAGAGAAAAGGGGTTTCTAGCCATTCCAAGAAGCAGAAAGGAAGACACAGGGACTAGAACATGGGGATGGAAAAGTGGAGAGCTTGGAACTGGAAAGAAATCATCTCAAAATTTTGTTTATGGAAGATCCCAGGTGCCATTTTTAAAAACATAGGTTTTGAGTGGATTCTGTACTGGAGGAGTAGAAAATACTACATAGGACATTATTTGGTCAACGGAAGCAGCTGGAATATGGATGGCAGATTATATAAAAATATTATCTCTGTGTTAAAATTACTGAAGTTGATGCCTGTCTAGCAGTTCAATAAGAACATGTTCTTATTCTTGGAAAATATACCCTAAAGGATTGACAGGTAAAGGACTATGATGTATGCAACTTGCTCTCAAGTGAGTAGAACAAAAATTGCATTGGGGTGGAAGGACAAATGGGGTAAAATGTTAACAACACGTAAATCTGAGTCAAGGGTATGCTGTGGACTGAATGACGTCTACCCACAATTCATATGTTGAAGCTCTACCTCCTAAAGTGTCTGCATTTGGCAACAGAGCCCATAGATATAATTAGGTCAAATAAGGTCATAAGGGTAAGGCTCTGACATGTGGAATCAGTGTCCTCTACCTCTCCCACATTGCCCCTGCCACATGAAGACACAGGAGAAGACAGTTACCTAAAGGCTGGGAAGAGAACCCTTCCCAGAAACCAAACCCTGATTGACCTTGGACTTTTCAGTGTCCCAGAACTGTGAAAAAATAAATTTCTGTTAAGATGCCTAGTCTATAATATTATGTGATGGCAACCCAAGCAGACTAAGATAGGGTATGTGGGTGTTTTTTGTACTATTCTCGTCACTTTCCTGTAAATTTAAAATTTTATAAATCAAAATTTTTTTAAATTCTCCTCAAAATGGTGAAAGAAGGGAATTTCTTAAAAGCTACAAGCATCTTAAATGTTTTATTTGAGCTGAAAACAAAAAAATGTAGATTTATTTCATATAAATTTGTTCAGAAGACAGAACGCACTCACCCAAAATGGTTTCTCTGCATCATGATTACTATACTGTGGGTTGTCTGAGGTTCAGGCTGGGCCTCAACATAACAGAAAAAGAGCACTTGGGCCACAGCACAAGTAATTCTGGCTCTGCATTTATTTTCCTTATTTTTTTTCTTCTAATATTTATCTTCATCTATTTTTTGGTATAGCATACAGATGGTCCCCAATGTGTGATGGTTCAACTTGGATTTTCTGCATTTATGATGGTATGAAAACAATATGCCTTCAGTAAAAACTGCCCTTAGTGTACCCATACAATCTATTCTGCTTATCACTTTTAGTACAGTATTCAATAAATTACATGAGATGTTCAATATGTTATAAAACAGGCTTTGTCTTAGATGATTTTGCCCAATTGTAGGCTAATGTAAGTGTTCTGAACACATTTAAGGTAGGCCAGACTAAGCTATGCTACTCAGTAGGTTAGATGTATTAAATGTATTCTTTTTCTTCTTTGATACAGGTCTTGCTCTGTCACCCAGGTTAGAGTGGTGTGATCATAGCTCACTGTAGCCTTGAACTTCTGGGCTCAAGCAATCCTCCCACCTCAGCCTCCTGAATAGCTGGGACTATAGGCACAGGCCCAGCTAATTTGTGTGTATGGATGTATATGTGTGTAGACAGGGATCTTGCTATTTTGTCCAGGCTTGTTTCATGCTCCTGGTCTCAAATACTCTTCCTGCTTTGCCCTTCCAAAGTGCTGGGATTACAGGTGCAAGCCACCATGCCAAGCCCTTAAATGCATTTTTGATTTATAATAGTTTCAACTTAAAATTGATTTATAGGGATAAAACCCCCTTGTAAGTTGAGAAGCCTCTGTATATTAATTCTGCATCATTTATGATTTCATTTTCCAATAAACTCAGACTCCCAAACCATTGTTATATGTTATATGTCATCTTCCTAGAAAAAAAAAGTCTCTGGAACCTTGATTTGTCAAAAATCAGCTAACTAACAAACTATGTGCTATATTTAAAAAAAAAAAAGTAAGGTCTTCTCTCGAGACAATGGGAAGTCAATTAAGGATTTTAACTAGGGAACTAACACGAACAGATTCATATTCTGTAATCTGGCTAGAATATTCGTCTTCATGTCCAACCAAAACTTGCGTATTTTAATTTAAGCTCATTTCTTCATGCTTGGTTTTGCTGTGGCTATAAAGAAACAAAGTCATAAAAATGTGAAGACTCATGAAATTAGTAATCAAGCATGCGTCTCTTGGCCTTCTCCTACCGTAATTACACAACCTTCTCTCAGAGGACCCATTTTCCACTCCTTTAGTTACCTTTGCCTTCACTTTTGGATCCTCACACACTTCTCTATCTCCTCGATGAACTCTGGTGACCAAAACTTAATCATGCTCTATGTTACAGTAGCATGTGGGCTCCATCATTTTTGCAATGGCATCATACTACTGATTTGTATCTATCAATTATTAATAACAGAAGACTTTCTTTGATTGCTAATGTCCCATTACTTTCCCATCCACTTAAATCATACAATTGAAACAATGTTTTCCTAGATTGGCATTAAGAAAGCTATTTGTAAAAGAATTAAGAGCTTCACTGAAATCCAGATAGACGGAGTCATTCATTCAACACACAATCACTCTGATGATTCCTCTTTGTCACAGTTAGTCATATTAACCAGAAACAAAATCCAGTTACTCTGGTATGATATGACTCTCATCTAACCACGGTAGTTTCTTTCTAAGGTCTTATGCTATTTCAGGTAATTACTTAACAGTTGTATGATGGAGCAGACTAGTGTTTCTTCAAGCACTGATGACAGATTGACAGTGTATACTTTGGTTCAGCTTTACTGAAATGCTTAGCATTACTCAAGGCACTTGGGGCACATTATGGATAAGGTAAGGGTCTTTCCTTTAACTCACAATTGGCATGTACACAAAAAATGTAGAAAGTGCTATGAGAACATGGTAGACAGTGATCAACTTTTGGGAGGAGGGGAGAGCTCTGACAACCCTGTAGAGAAGAGGCAGAATTGTGGCTCTGAAGGATAAGAAAGATTTTACTACACAGAAAAGGAGAAAAAGGAACTATAGGTAGAGGAAACATGCACAAGATTGGTAGATATAAGAGCTTGGTGTGTTCACAAGAGGCCAAAACCTAGCAGTCCACCCACTGGCCCAATATTACAATCACCTAAAGAACTTTTAACATCTGCTAATGCCCAGCCCCACCCCTGGGAGGCAGGTCAGGGTAGGAACTGAGCCTTGATCATTTTGAAAGCTCTCTGGGTGGTTCTGATGTGCAAACAGGGCTGAGAAGTACAAGGCTAGGACATAAACTAATGAGGACAGTAGGGACACGGCAGGAAATAGCTGAAAGTTAGGATGGAGCCAAGTGTGAAGGATTATGTGTGCCATGCAGGAGAGTTTAGTTTTTCTCCTGCATAAGGGAGCTCTCCAGAGTTTTTCAGCAGAGAAATCACATGAGGAAAATCCCTCTGGAGAAAGAACAGATGTTAAACTAGAGAGACTAACTAGGAGGCTACTGCAATAGTCCAGGTAAAATATGATGAAGGTCTGAACTGGGCAAGTCAGGTACAGCAGGAGAATATGGTTTTGAGATAGGAAATGTGTGTGGTTGTTATTTGGACAATGTACACAGACATGGGTTCTATGATCTGGTATGCTGAATTTGATATATATACAAAATCTCTCATTGGAGATGCTCAGTAGGAAGCTGCAAATAGCTCTAAGGTTGCTCTATTTTTTCCCAAAGATAGTGTGTCATTGGAGTTCTTACTGGGAACACAGCATTCAGACAAGACTGACACATTGTACAACTCCCGAGTGCTTCATTCACATAGAACACATTGTGATGGTGCCTGCTGGAAGGGTACAACATGGCAGCCCTGGGTTCAGAACAAGAAATGAAATAGTCCCATGATTCCCCTGAATTACTAGTCAACTCTGGATGTCAAGAGTTATTAAAGAATATAGCAAGGATTCTAAATGAAAGCCCAGGAAGAGTAACTGAAGAAACACAGAATGCTGGAAGCAAAGGAGACTTGATTGTTTCAAGTGCACAAAGGGATACCAAAAAGAAGGATTTGATGCACTACGTATGGATCCAGAAACAGAACGATGACCACTGTTTGAGCTTTCTATTCCCCACACTAGTGAATTACTACTCATACTGAAAAAATTAAGTGGTATTGGTTTCAAATTAGCACTAGACAAGAAGCACCAGGCAACCCACAATCAACTCTAAGCACATCCTAGCAGGAAGTGGTTAAATACATTTCAGATAAGTATTGTTCAGTTATTCATCATTTTTGTGGTGGCCCAAATGTGATGACTCACATCACAATCTGAAAGTAAAAAACAAAAAGTCATTGTTGCTCTAGGAAAAGAGTGGGATAGACAACGCACTGGAAAAAAAAAGAAAGCTATGGTAGATGCCATGGCTGGTCCACGCATTAGCAATGTAGCAATGTTCCCCTTCTTGCTTAGTTTATAGGACACTGATTTTACTCAGGAGTCAACATACTCAGCCATGGCAGCCACCTACTCCTGACCCAGGACATGATCCATGATCAGTCTAAGTCCAGCAAAGAAATACCACTTTCTACCAAAAACTGTTTGGGAGCTGGACTATGGCTCTGACTTATGAGATGGAGAGGGAAGTGAGCTGGTGAGGAAAGAGGAAGGTTTCAGGGAGGAATCTATGCCCTAATAAAGACAGCCGACTAAGAGGCTGCCTTGAACATGGTTGTGTAAAGCTGTAATATTTGGGACTGAGGCAGAGGTGACTATGAAACATCAACTCTGAAGATGAGAATCCCATCTGCCGAGGATGGATGAATTGAAAGAGGCTGAGTCCTTGATGGTATCAGCGGGGCGCTGCATGAAAACACATGCCTTTGGTTTCTTGTTCTACAAGCTAATTAAAGGGGTTTGTTGAAGAATTCACTATTAGCCTATCCAGTACTGCTGAAAGCATTCCTCATATAGTGGGCTAGGGCTACACTGACTTAGGAGCCAAAATACAAAATTCTCCACAGGAAATAATAGATAGACCTTGAGAATTAGCATAGTTTTGAAGACTGAAAGAGGTGTACAGCAGGAGACAAAGTAGAAGAAGTAATTCCCTATTAGCCTAATGTTAATTTTCCATCCACCATTATCTACCTTCATTTTGAAAGAAAATGTGATACAAATGAGAAATCTACCGTGATGGACCCTGGGTATCACTTGGACAACTAGCTAGCTGGACCTGAGGCTTCCCTCTTCTCCCCAGGGTATTTCCAAACCCAGCTTTCCTTGGGCCTTGAATGTCCCCACTTGGTGGGCAGATTAATTTCCCAGCATGCTACTATTTATAACTAATACTTCAACCTAGGCTCTGCAGATTGCCTGACTATCCCTCACAGACCAGACTGTTCTCAGGTCCATACTGCATGTTCAACACAGTACCAGAGCATGGCTCTCCATAGAGATGGTGAGAAATTGGGACAGTCATGCCTCTTTTTCTTGCTATCCCTTGATTTGGAACTTTCTCAAGCAGGACCGATCTGTTCCTTAACCCATGCTGTGTGAGCTTGTAGAATCTTATCCTGCCCCTATGACACGGCAGGAGGCACATATGAAGGGATCCCACCTTGCACAACTAGTGGGGTCCAGTATGGTGGGCACTCTGAATGTTACTGATAGTGAAATTACTGCACGTAGTCACAGAGCTTCAGTCAAAGGCAACTGAGCAGAACTCTCAGTCTGTTTTAGAAGAAAAAAGTTTTGGCACACTAATAACTATTTGTATTGTACATTCTTCTTTGATATTTAATAGGAGACATCTACAGAGTCAGTTCTTCCAAGCAAGAAGCAGACAAATCTCAAAGATTTAAAATGCATGTGTCATAACTATTCTTTTTTTAAAAGTTGAATGTATTTTATTAACTCAGTGTTCGAGAAAGCTCATTTAGAACAAAAGCTGCTAAGCTACGCTACGCCTTAAATTGTACCTAATATAAGCCTTAAGGCAGTATAGAAACAAATCACCATCATGTCATTCTGTTCCTCTCTGGCACATCACCTCCGCTCCTCTTCACAACATTCCACCCATATGTCATTCTACTGAGACCTCAGTCCATAAGTGGAAGACAATTTCTTTACAATTTGTTAAAAAGGCCAACTACTGATTTTTCTGTAGTTGCGAGGTTAACTCACATTGATATTGCACAATATAGAAATATGTGCAATATCTATTTTTATAAAAGCACACAAGTATATACTAATATTTCAGATATACAGGAATATCTGAAATATGCTAAAGATGTTAAAACATCAACAAAGTATTCCTCAAGTGAAAAATTAAGTATAAGGGCACTATGTTTGGTACTGAGATAAAAGATCCAAAGAGCTGTAGGTGGTAGACCTGGCCTCTGGGGACTTGTCTAGTTGGAGAGGTGGAGCAAATGACCAAGAGACGTGGAAGCTGGGGTAAATTCCTGGGAGGAATGAGAGGGAGTCACGGGTGCTACCAGAGCTCAAGGAAGAATCCACTTTGCAGATCACTGGTAGGAAGATCTTAAGGAAGGCTCTAGGTTTCTACTGTCACGTGTTAAGAACAGATCGCTTATCTACATGTGAATCCATGTGTAACTGACAAAAGACCATTTTTAAAAACATAAAAGCCGGGCATGGTAGCTCACACCTATAATCCTAGCACTTTGGGAGGCTGAGGTGAGAGGACAGCCTGAGCCTGTGGGTTCGAGACCAGCCTGGGCAACTTGGCAAGACCTCATCTCTACAATAAATCAAAAAATTAGCCAGGTATGGTGGTGCATGCCTGTGGTTCCAGCTATTTGGAAGACTGAGGTGGAAGGATCACCTGAGCCCAGCAGATCGAGGTTGTGGTGGCTGTGAGCATGCCACTGTACTCCAGCCAGGGTGACAGAGTGAGATTCCAACTTAAAAATAAAACAAAACACAAAAGACTCCTGTTTGGGTCAAAGGCCTAGCTAGTTAATCCAGGATAATCTATCCATCTTAAATCCCTTAACTGAATCTCATCTGCAGAGTCTATTTTGTCATGTAAGGTAACATCACAGGTTCCAAGGATTAGGATCAGGTATCTTTGCAGGTTTTTAGCCCACTGCTCTACAACAAAATCCCAAAGACGTTCATACAATCATCTAAACTACGGAGCAGTAGTTTTCATTCATTCAAAGTTGCATGTTTTAGGAATGAAATCAGAAATCTATGCTATACCCTCTGAACAAGGACTTTCATTTTTGAAATACAGAGCACACTTCTCTGTAACTCTTTCATAAACAAGCCTTCACAATTTGGGTCTGAAATCTTGGCATACATGGTATTAGTACATGGAGATTCCATGCTGTGTGAACCAGAGGACACACACACACACACACACACACACACACACACACACACACACACACACATTTTTTGAGTCAGAGTCTCACTCTGTGGCCCAGGCTGGAGTGAAGTGGCATGCTCATGACTACCGCAGCAGCCTTGACCTGCTGGGCTTGGGCGATCCTTCCGCCTCAGCCTTCCAAGTAGCTGGAACCACAGGCCCGCACTACCATGCCCAGCTAATTTTTCTTGATTTATTGTAGAGACAAGGTCTTACCAAGTTACCCAGGCTGGTCTCGAATCCCTGGACTCAGACAATCCCCTTGCTTCAGCCTCCCAAAGTGTTGGGATAATAGGCTTGAGCCACCGCGCCTGGCTGAATCCCAGATTTAAATTTCACATACAAATCCTGATTTTGGGATTCTTTGGAAAAAAAGTAAGAGCTAATCACACAGAGTCCTTAGCCCTCCATGGTTGTAAGAAGCTAAAGTGACACCCTCACCTCTTCAGGTTGGGCATGTGCCCTCAAGCTTACCACCCTCATCCTCCCTGTTGTTACTTGCCATTCTTTTTTTCAGTTGTCCTTTTTTGGTGCCTCCACAGCCACTTATTTTACTAGAAGAAAAATATTTTTCTGTTCCTAGTACTCTATTAAAAGTGACAAAATAAAAGCCTGGAAGAAACCCATACATGTTTAAAGAAAAATTGAAAGAGAATAAAATTTTGTTTTTCAGTTGTTTTTTAGAAGAGCAGCTTCTTCCTATTTGACAAGTGCACACCCAGCTTCCTTGAGTTTTTTACGTCTCCTTCTCTACCTCAACAACAGTATTTTAAATTTAACTTCTGGGACCAGGTGTGGTGGCTCAAGTTTGTAATCCTAGAATTTTGGGAAGCTGAGGTGAGAGGATTGCTTGAGCCCAGGAGTTTGAAACCAGTCTGGGAAATATAGCAAGATCTTGACTCTACAAAAATAAAAAATAAAAAAATTTAGCCTAGCATAGTGGTGCACACCTGTAGTCCCAGCTGCTTGGGAGACTGAGGCAGAAGGATTGCATGAGTCTGGGAGGTCAAGGCTGTGGTGAGTAATAATCATGCCACTGCACCCCAGTCTGGGCAACAGAGTGAAACTCTGACTCAAAAAAGTAATTAATTAATTAATTAAGCTTCTGGTCTACACAGTTAACACTGCATGAGAAGTGAATAAAATGTAGCAGCTTGTTCACTAACTTGGTAATTTGCCTGTTATAATCAGCAGTACTTTGGCCGGGTGTGGTGGCTCATGCCAGCAATCCCAGCACTTTGGGAGGTGGAAGCGAGAGGATTACTGAGCTCAGGGGTTTGAGACCAGCCTGAGCAACATGGCAAGACCTCATCCTTACAATAAATAAAAAAAAATTAGCTGGGCATGGTGGTGCATGCCAAGTTCCAGCTACTTGGAAGGCTGAAGTGGAAGGATCACCTGAGCCCAAGGTCAAGGCTGTGGTGGTCTTGAGCATGTCACTGCACTCCAGCCTGGGTGACAGAGTGAGACCAACTCAAAAAAACAAACAAACAAACAACAACAACAAAAAAACCAAATCAGCAGTACTTCTAAGTACTCTAAATCCAAGAATTAACTTGGACAAATCGTTCACTACAACTAATTTACACTGAGCACCCTAACATATCAAATATGTCCAAAATGTGATAATAATTTTAGTACTTATTAAGTGCATAGTAATAGCATAAGTGCTTAACATATATTAATCCACTTAATTCTTTTAACTCTACCAGGTAAGCACTATTATTATTATCATCCCTATTTTACAGATAAAATAACTGGGGCACAAGTAATTTGCCCACAGTACTATTATTATCACCTTTCTCATTTTACATATGTGTCCAGGTTATACAATTAATGTGGTAGAATTGAGACAGGAACCCAGGCTGACTGCATTAAATGGTTTCAAAGTTCATGAAATCTTTGGAGGTTCTGAGATTGAGAGGAATAGAAGTACTTTGTATTTCCCAGTCCAAATAAGAAAATCGTGACATGGCTGTGCTCTAGTTGGCCTCACTCTGCAATCAAACATCAGAGAACCCATTGGAGCCCTGGGTAGCACTTATACATATACTTATAGCAATGCTATAAGCAGAGGCAAAGTGAACATAGACAATGAGGGACTGGTTCCAGTTTCCACTCAGCACAGACCCACCATGCCTCGGGGTATCCCTTGGTCCCTGGCTTTACTTCTGGTGGAATCAGGGTGTTGGACTTGATATGAAGTGGTTTCCTCTTCTAATGCTCTTGTGACTCTGTGTCAGGAATCAAACCAACATTTCTCCAAGAAAACAATGGATAAATGTTTCTGCCTTTTGCATCCCATGCACAAAAGCTAGTGGAGAAGACAGTGCCCCCAAGGGACCCTGTGTGTCTTTCAAGAGAGGCATAAGCACCCAATGACTCAGCCAGGCAGCGAACACTGAGTGTTGCCTCCTCTTCCCAGCTCACACTTTGCCTCTGCAGTCCCCAATCCTGACAATCACACACAGACCCTGAGAATGGCCCTCTCCCTTGATGCCACAGCATTCTGTCCTCACCTCACTGCCAGCCCCTTCCCCATGGTGAGTGACCTAGAAGGGTGGCCTCTACACCAGCCTCCCAGGTTACTTCATCTTTGAGTTTGCACTCCTCACACTCCATGTGTACATAGCAAGTCCTTGAAGATTGTTTAAATTGCCCACATTTGAATTTTAGTCTTTGCTGAGTATTTTCTGTGCCACCTTGGGTATGTACATCAAAATTCTCAGTGCTTCTATTTCTTCATGTGCAAAATAAAGACAGTCAAACTGTTTGACCTGACCAGAAATGTTCTGAAGTCAAAAAATAGTGAACCACAGAACAGCAGGAGTGGATACCGCCTGGGTCCTCCCACAACAATGCTGGGACAGTGAGTCCCAGAGAACCACAGAAAGGCCCCCTTGGAGGCAGCAGATAAGGCCTTTGGACTTTGGGTAAGGCTGTATCCAACCAACAGAGAAAGACAGTTTGATCTCTCCTTCAAAGAGCTCTAGCAAATCTTTGAAAGAATGTGATGATCTTCCTGGTGAGGTGACATGGGGAAAACCTTCCTGCGATTTGCCCCAATTCCATTCCTTGGCTTCAATCCTCAGTGGAGGCAGAGAACATCTGCTCAAGGCTGGAGGCTCACATCTGTGGCCTGCTCATTCCCCGCCTGGAAAAAGAGGCTGGGGCAGGGACAACTGCAGTCTGTTCTTTATTTTGAAACCTTGATGATCACCCAATTAATGCCACCAAGGCAAGAGGCAGAAAATGATGTACAAATTTGGGATTCTCAGGGGTGGCGAGACGAGGTGTTTACCAGGCCCACTGACACACCATTCAGATGCTCAGGAGGGGACTGTCTCCCTTTGCCTTCATTGTCTTACACTGAAAAGACTTACTTTTCTCTATCTACCTAGAAGTGGCTTATGTGTAAAATCATGAAATGTCCCTTCTCATGGTACTTCTGAGTTCCGTGTTACAGGCTTATAATTACACTTCATATTCTGGGTTTGAATGTGTCATAACTTTCAAGAGTAAGTAAATACTGTTAATTTCTTTTAAAAGGGTACTAAATATAGGGCATCTGGGTTTGTAATTTTCTCCCAGGCCTAATTGTTCTGCCCATACACATTTTACAAACAAAACTTTTAAGTGCATTGACTCTTGCTTGGACTGTGGCTTTTTCTGCATTGGGAATAGCAGCTACAAGGCTGAAGGCAACCTTCTTTACGTGGATCTTGCTTTATCTTTACCTTGACAAAAGAGTGAATTTAAGATGTGTTCACTATGCTACCAAAGAGTTCCTGGGTATACCTTTCTCTGTGTCCCCAAAACTGCTTTGAGCCTGTACCACACCTCTCCTCCTTCAGCTCCAGCTTCTGAGAAAAGAAATCCTTGTGCACCAGGTTCTTCATCCCATGAGAAAGACCCACAATTTCCCAGCGCTTCTTCAGTACCAAAAGTACTCATGAACCTTCAAAAAGTTTTCAATCACCTGCAGATGATTTTAAAGCTAGGACACAGGGGTAGCTATTAGGGACTGTGAAGAACTGAAGTAAGGACAGAGAGCTAGAAAAAAACAACTTTGCCCCAACTTGTGTGACACTGTGGATGAGTTGCAGCAAGAGTCCCTCACGTAATGAAGGTTTCAGTCTTCAACTAAGGAGCTGATCTCAGTATAAGATGCTTCACTATCATGTATAACAAATAAATCAGTAAAATTAAGGAAGTAAAGGCTTAATATAAAAATAACATGGTGTAGAGATCAGCACAATTTTTCTGTGAAGGGCCAGTAAACAGTTTAGGCTTTGAGGTCTCTCTGTCACTGTTCCAACTCTACTCTGCCGCTGCAGCATGAAAGCAGTCCAGACAACATGTAAATAAATGGGCGTGGCTGTGTTCCAATACAACTTCATTTACAAAAACAGGCAGCGGGAAGGTCTGGCTACACCAGTTTGTCAGTCCCAGAAACAGAAGATACCCCGAAAATAGGCAGAAATACTTTAGCACTCTCCATCTACCACTAGGCTATGAGGCTACGTATAATACAAAGCTGTGTTTGTCCCATAACATAAGCTCTGTGAGGATAGACATTTTGTTACATTCACAACTACATTCCCAGCACCTGGCATAGAGTTGGCGCAAATAAATGCTCACAATAAAGACTTGCTGTATGAATTCAACAATGAATGAGCAACTTATATGTCTGTAAAAGGTAATCTTACAGGTGATTGTTCTGTACTGCCTATACTTTTTTCCTGCAAGGGACCTAACTGGCCTGCCCCCACACCTCCCTTCTTTACAATTTGCTTGACTATATTGGAACCAGGGCACACACATTTTGATTCCTGTTAAAAACTTTACACTAATTTAGGAAAACATTTGCTTTCAACAGCTAACATGAAGGCATGTATATCTTACTTTTTTCGCACTCAGCTTTGTCTTAGTTAAATCATTCTTTAATAAATTAATTTTCAAAACAAAGGCAATGTCCTTTGGGGACTACAAGTTCATGTAGATACTGTCCTGATATTAACAGATTTGTAGTTGGACATTACGCCATAACACTTTACCTTTTTGGTTCTGGGGCATTATCTTTTATAGTAGCTGTTTGAGAGCAGTCACATGTTGTCAGTACTTTATCACAGGTCACACCTCACCCACAGAAAGGCTACAAATGACTCACACTGATCTTTGCCCAAAAATGTGTGCTTCTCACAAGCTCTAGGTCATGCTTGGACATTTATCAAATGGCAGCTAAGGGTCCTTAGCATGGTAGGAAAAGCACCAAATGAAACTGAAGCACCATTATGGTCCCTCCATTTAAAAAAACTGAGGATGATGAGTATCTTCTAGGAACCATAAGCTCATGCAGATAATAACTTTCATGATATTGTCAAATGCAGTTGGACATTTCACCATAATACTTTATCTTTTTATGGTTCTGAGGCATTAGCTTTTACAGTAGCTATGAGGGCTACTAAAATCTAAGAAAGATTTAAAGTAAAATATAACTGAATGCTAATTAGTATAGATTTTCACGCTAACTTCAGTAGGACCTAGTTAAAAGCATAATGTTAAGATATCAGACTACAGAATCAGAATTTCTTTCTTCTGCAAGGGACCTTAATGATTATCCAGCATCCTCATTTTACAGATCCAGAGACCCAACTAAGAGGAATAGAATCTTTTTATTTTTAGAATACCATATTTTTATATATGTGATTATAACACGTTTTATAGCCTACAAAAAATGCTCCCTACTTGGTAAAAAAGCGTGTGAGTATTTTGCTAACTCTGAGCCCATATAGTTAAAAAAAAAAAGGCAGATCTTCAAAGATATGCTTTCTTGAAACTCAGACACAATTTCACAAGTCAACATACATAGGATCTGATTCCAGCCTGCACAGGTGAGTCCCACCACAAGACACTCTTCCTGTGAAAGTTTCAACTTCCAGAGCACAGCAAGTCAGGCACTTAATGTGCAAGGATACTTTAGTTTTCTGGGAAGGAAATCAGGAAGAATGCTTTCTGCTAAGACCGAGTATTTCCCTGGAATCTGTGGTAGCACTGTTTTCTGAACGTTGGGCAGCAGCTCACTAGGAGCCGAGGTTGAGTGGGCATGCCCACTGAGCTGCTTCTTTCACTTCTTTGGCTGCAATCAAATCTCTGCTTTCCTTCCTGCCACAACAATTCCTTAGCATTTTAATGCAGTTTGCCCCGGTAAATGGTTTGTTTCACCAAATTTTTCTCACAAGGTAATTTTCTAGAATGCATGTATTTTGATAAGGAAGCTAAAACTGTATTTTGAAGGTAAGCACAACTACAAACAAGGACATGATTCCACTATGGCCGCAGAACAACACGTGTGTGTCACTGACACACACCTCTGTTTGCACATTCTCCCAGTTAACCATGTTAACCACAAACATTAAGGTGCACACATAGGAGACTTGACGCTCTAAACACAGGCCTTTCTCAGAACATCAAAGATGACTGCCGAAAGAAGCAACAGTTAGCAAGACACTACTCACAGGCTTTCAGATCAACACCCACAGAAAGATCATTATATCCAGAATTCTGTCAAGGAGCCACTGGGCAAATATACCCGCTCACATAGACCCTGCAAGCAGAGAAATGCATTTTATAAGGGGAGATATCAAGAGAAGGATGAGGTACAACCCCAGCTCTGCAAAATCTTACAAAATGAAATGGAAGAGCTTGTTGCAAGAGCAACAGTGGGAAAAAAAGTTTTTTTTAAAGGCAGTAGTGTTCCTGGCAAGGTTCAGAAGGAAAAATAGCAACAGATCCCAGAAGCAGAGCTGTCGCCAGGAATAATCTAAGCTCAAGCCATTTAAAATAAGGGCAGGATAATACTTACTAAGGATTCCCTGCATGGTCATCCTGGTCCTTGGGCCTCTAGACTGAGCCACGACCAAACATATGCTATACGTCCAGGACTCTGCTATGTCACTGTCAAGGGATAAGCAGACCTTTATCAGGCATATACCAGGCACTAGTAGACGCTGTAGAATGTCTCTACACCACAGGCAGCTGGGGGAAGCACTCGCCCTACTGTACACATGAGGAGATAAATGCTAGGAGAATTCCACAAGGTCATACTTTTATTTTTTATTTTTATTTTCAGAATCTCACTCTGTTGCCCAAGCTGGAGTGTAGTGGCACACTCATGGCCACCACAGCCTTGACCTGCTGGGCTCAGGTGATCCTTCCACCTCAGCCTTCCAGGTAGCTGGACCTATAGGCATGTGCCACCACGTCCAGCTAGTTTTTTGATTTATTGTAGAGACAAGGTCTTGAGGTTGCCCAGCTTGGTCTAGAACCCCTGAGCTCAGGCAGTCCTCTCATCTCCGCCTCCCAAAGTGCTGGGATTACAGCCATGAGCCACCATGCCTAGCTGGGGCCAGAAATCTTATATAAGTGGAATCAGGCCCTGACCTCGCTTTGCTTGACTCCCAAGCGCACAATACCATGTTACCATGCACAGGATATGGCTCCTGCCCTAAAGAGACTTAAAATAACCTAAACCAACTAGAGATCAATACAGCCAATTTATTGAAGAACAAATATCTTGAGACTTTAAAGAAAAAGAAGATACTATGAAAGAAGTAGGGCCCACTTCTAGCCCCAGCTGCTCGAAAGGCAGAGCATCCCTTGAGGATCCCCTGAGCCCAGGAGTTTGGAACCAGCCTGGGTGATACAGTGAGATCCTGTCTTTAAAAAAAAAAAGTAGGACTTGGGCTCCTCCTCCAACGATGGGGATGAGTTAACTACATGGGTGCATGGAGAGAAGGAAGGGGGTGTCCAGGAAGAGCAACATGAGCAGTGGCACTGTAGTGGGAAGAAACCTGACCCCTTAACAGGACAGCAAAAGACCACACCACACAGAGTGCAAAGATGAGTGCTCAACTGAAACAGGACATAGATAGGAAGAGTGAGGCTGATTATGAAAGGCCTTGGAAACTCAGGCATATTATTTTCGACTTGAGATAGGAGGTAATGGAGAGGGACTAAAGGTTGCAAGGTCGGGAGAAGCACAAAGTCATCATTTAAAAAGATCAGATTGGCAATAGAATGCTGAAAAGACCAGAGGGGAGCTTCTCATTAACTCACTCATCCATTCATTCATCCATTCATTCATTCATTCATCTGGCAAACATTGAATAAGGGCTTACTAAGAGTCAGGCTTGGAAGGTTCACTCAAAGGTTGTCCTACTGCAGGAGAGGAACGGTGAGGTCCTGGTTAGAACACAGAAGGATCTATATAAAACACATTTAAAAGGTCTTGGTGGCTCACAGATATACAGGTGAGGGAAATGAAAGAAAAGGTAATTCAAGATAATTCCAAAGTATCAAGATTGATATAATTTACACCTGTACTGGGAACCTCAAAAAGCAATTGGAATAAAACAAACAACAGAAGCATAAAAAAGGGCTTTGATGATGTTGAACAATCAATAAATAAAACCTTAAATGGCCTGTTTGACATCCTGGTAGCTCATTTGCATTTAGTCTGTAGGGAAGAAACTTCAGTGAGAAAAACCACTTCTTTATGACTAGATGCTGAGTTCCCTTGGCAAGGACAGCTGGGTTCTGCCTAACCACACAGATCCATCTACCCTCCAACACACCCCTCCACTGTCCAAACTAGACTGGCCTCAGTAAGAAACATGGTTGCCGTGAGTTTTGACTTGGAGAAGGGGACTAGACAGAGAGGAAAGGGAGAAGCAAAAAGTGGACAGGGTCACTGTAAGGCTGGACCTTGGGAGCAGAGAATGGCACACGATGTCACTTTAAAGAATTCCAGCACTCCTTTCATTTCTACACCCACTTCCTAGTGTTTTACAATTCCTGGTCCTCAAATAGATGGGAAGGCCTTAAAAGATTCTTTACCAAATTGTAGTGCTTTGTTCAGAAACTATTTCAAATGTGCATATTTATGCATATATTAACTCCTAGCACAGCTATGCATAAGATTGAGACACAAATTCTTCTAAATAATTTATATGTTGACCACACAAATTTAAAGCTCATTGGCATTTTACATTCGGCAATGGGGCCATT
This sequence comes from Carlito syrichta, assembly GCF_000164805.1. Lineage (NCBI taxonomy): Eukaryota > Metazoa > Chordata > Mammalia > Primates > Tarsiidae > Carlito > Carlito syrichta. The sequence goes on from NW_007247202.1 coordinate 340,538, forward strand.
CACTGGGTTGCACACCCTGAAACCCCACTCAGTGGGAATGCAAGAAATGAGAACTGTAACTACCAAACTTCTATTACTACAAAGAGTGCTCCTGGTCAAAATAAAAAACATAAGCACCAGTACCTTAGAGAAATCCAGTCCCGGTTGCAAAATTCAGCGTGTATTCCCTCAGCCAAGTCCAGCTTAGCAAAAGCAGGTCTTTATTTAGTTATAAGTGGAAAGGAATACTCTTCTCGGCTGAATGATGAATTAAACTACCTTACATGGAAGCTCTTAACGTTAGTGTCAAAGTCAAACTTTAAAAAGGTTAACATTACCAAAGCAACGGCTGTTCTGGAAAATCCTTCAACATCCTTATAACATCCACTCAGATTAGTAAGAGAAATCAGAGCAGGAAGAAATCCAGTTTTTATAAAATGGTTGCAAATAAGTAGTGAGGTTTCTTGCTCAGACCCCTTGCGGGACAACCAAGGGCCTAGTCAGGAAAATTCCAAGAGCAAGTCCTCAACAGCCCCCCAAAGGGGATTCAGATTGGCTAGGATCTTCCCCCCTTTAAGACTAAAAGGTAAACACCCATCAAAATCCTCCAGACTCCGAGGAAATGAGAGTTTTCATGCCAGGAGGGAGAGACCCACATGACCGCGGAGAGAAACTAGAACCCACCAGCCCCTCCGATCCCCTGCGGGGGCGCCGGCCGGGGGTCGCCCCCGCAGCCCAGCCCCGCAGCTAGAGTGACAGGTCGCCTTGCAGGAGCCCCTACCGACCCCGAGCCTCACTTACTGGCGCCGCGAACACAGGCGGGGGCCCGCCCCTGCGGTGAGCGCAGCTCCTCGGGACCTGGAAGCCGGGACAATCCCTGCTAGGACAGGCCGAGGGCTCCGTGCGGGGACGCCCGGGAGGTCCGGCGAGTCGCACGGGCCGCGCGGCGCATGGTGGTGCCGCAGGAACCCGGCCGTTTTCCAGCCTCCGGCAGGAAAACAAACAAAAGGCTGGGTGGCTGCTAGTGGGGACGACCGGCCGCGTTTCCTGGGAAAAGTTACCCTGCAGCTCCCCTCGCTGGCCCTGCGCGTCCCTGCACCGCGACCGGCTCGCCCCGGGGCGCCCAGCCCAGCCGCGCCGCTCCCGGCCCAGGCGGCGCAGAGCCCCCGGTCCCCACCGCCAGTGGCTCGCGAGCGCGACCCCGACTCCGAACGCACGCCTTGTCGCAGATCGGCTCGACCCGCTCTCCGTGGAGGAGATCGGTGGACGTTCTGAGGACGTTTAACTAAAGGTAGGGTGAAAACATTTTTCTGATTTTAACAAAGGTGGCTGAGGTTGCACGACACTGTGAACGCACTCAGTGCCACTGAACTGTACACTCAACACTGGTTAAATGGCAAATTGTGGGTTACCTACATCGTGCCACAATAGAAAAATGTTTAAAATGAAAACGCAACTGATGACTCTTAGCATTCGTTTGAACTCGTTAAGAGTTTTTTATATTGTTAGTAAGTTTAGTTTGAAAGACTGGATTGTATCCAGGTGGAAACTGACTAGATATCCTGGAGGCAACAGTTGTCCTCTCCCTGGAACTAGTTATGTGAAATCTAACACGAGCAGGCACTTTTAACACATTCACTTATAACTTACATTGCAGACATTACCTTACATCATCCTTCTAAGGCTGGAGCGCTGTGAAAAAAGAAATTACATAATGTTCTAAGCCAGTGGTTAGCAGGAGGCATCAGAACCACCTGGCAGGCTTGTTAGATCAAATTCCTGGGCCCCACCCCCAGAGTTTCTGGTACTGTGTTGTTGGTCAGGGGAATCACAGTGCCCTAAGGAACATAACTGATAAAGCAGTAACGCTTTGATTTAAAATTTCCCAGCTCATCACCATATCACTTTTCCTTCACTATTTTTATTTTTTAATTCTACAAATTGTAGATTGTGCTTTACTGAAATAATCAACACCAAAGGCCAGAATCCCTCTCTCATCTTACTCTTGTGAAAGAAATTTGCAAGATACAAGATAATCAAGCTTCTTTAGATTCCTCTTTATAGGTCACCTGGTCACTTGACAATTTTTAACATTTATCTACCTCTGTGTTTATCCATATAACAGCCAAGCCATATGGCAAATGAAACTAGAAAATCATTATCGGTGAAAAGGCAGGGTGATAAGGGAACCTAACAAGTCATATACTCTTCCCAAGAAAAGCAAATTTTAAAGTAACTAAAGTTATCAGTTGCAGTCAAACTCAATTGTCTGAGTAAATCTACTTGGTAAACAGAGGTACTGTCTTGGCCCACCTTTAGCAAGGATATACTGGGCTAGTAAGTAGCTTAGATCTGTTCTGGCGTCAGGAAAATTATAATCCTGTAAATATAATATGATGAGATAATAAAACCTTGTAAGGTCTGGTGGAAACAATGGAACCGATCCAAAGTAGAAAATTAGTAACTACGAAGCATAATGGTGTTTTAATAAAATAGGTACTCAATATATCTTTACAAATATGATTTTATTAAGCTTTATTATTTAATTACTTGCTAGAATAATAGAAATCATCTGTTCTAACTGACCAACATATCTTTTTTTTTTGAGTCGAAGTCTCCTTCTGTTCTGTCGCCCAGGCTGGAGTGAGTGGTGCACTTACGGACACTGCAGCCTGTCGACCTTCTGGGTTGCTCGCTCCTTCCACCTCAGGAGCCTTCCAAGTAGCTGGAACTACAGGCATGTGCCACCATGCCGGCTAATTTTTCTTTATTTATCGTAGAGATGAGAGCTAGCCAAGTTGCCCAGGCTGGTCTCGAACCCCTGGGCTCAGGCAATCCTCTCACCTCGGCCTCCCAAATTGCTGAGATTATAGGCATGAGTCACCGCACCTGGCTGACCAGCATATCTTAAATTAGCATTCAACATTCAGTGAAATGGACTTGTTCTGAAAATATTCAGTACTTTATTATTAGTTTGCAAAATTTGTCTTTAGTGCTTAAGAGTCACATTTATCATTTTATTCTGTTATATATTATTAGATTTAACCCTTTCGCCCAATTTAAATGTCCAAATCCAATTTTAAAGAGTTCATTGGGAGGAAAATGATCCCTAAAATATGTAAGCCCTGGAGTTTCCTTTAAAAACTAAAAATTTAGCTGGGCTCGGTGGCTCAGCCTGTAATCCCGCGCCTTTGGGAGGCTGAGGTGAGTGGATTGCCTGAGCCCGCGGGTTCGAG